>NC_090930.1:84483615-84783615 GCF_040938575.1 Ambystoma mexicanum | reverse complement strand
CAGACGTGCAGATCCCTGGGGAATTTATTTGTATAATCACAAGTGCAGTGCCCTGGGAAATGTTTTTGTATAATCCCAAGTGCAGTGCCCTGGGGAATTTATTTGTATAATCACAAGTGAAGTGCGCTGGGAAATGTTTTTGTATAATCCCAAGTGCAGTGCCCTGGGGATTTCATTTGTATAATCACAAGTGCAGAGCCCTCTAGAATGTTTGAGTATAATCACAAGTGCAATTCCCTGGAGAATGGTTTTGTATAATCACTAGTACAGTGCCCTGTGGAATGTTTTGTATGATCACACGTGCAGTGCCCTGGGGAATGTATTTGTATAATCACAAGTGCAGTGCCCTCTAGAATATTTGTGTATAATCACAAGTGCAATGCCCTGGAGAATGGTTTTGTATAATCACTAGTACAGTGCCCTGTGGAATGTTTTGTATGATCACACGTGCAGTGCCCTGGCAAATATTTGTATATAATCACACGTGCAGTGCCCTGGGGAATTTATTTGTATAATCACAAGTGCAGTGCCCTGGCAAATATTTGTATATAATCACACGTGCAGTGCCCTGTGGAATTTATTTGTATAATCACAAGTGCAGTGCTCTGGGAAATGTTTTTGTATAATCCCAAGTGCAGTGCCCTGGGGATTTCTTTTGTATAATCAAAAGTAAAGTGCAGCATCATGGGGAATATTTTTGTATAATCACAAGTGCAGTGCCCTCTAGAAAATGTGTGTATAATCACAAGTGCAATGCCCTGGAGAATGGTTTTGTATAATCACTAGTACAGTGCCCTGTGGAATCTTTTGTATGATCACAAGTGCAGTGTCCTGGGGAGCTATTTTTTATGATCACAAGTGCAGTGTCCAAGTAATTTATTTGTATACTCACAAGTTCAGTGCCCTGGGGAATTGTCGTGTATAATCACAATTGCAGTGCCATGGGGAAGGGTTTGTCTGATCACACGTGCAGTGCTCTGGTGATGTTTTTTTGTATAATCAAAAGTGCAGTGCCCTGGGAAATGTTTTTGTATAATCCCAAGTGCAGTGCCCTGGGGAATTTATTTTTATAATCACAAGTTCAGTGCCCTCTAGAAAATGTGTGTATAATCACAATAGCAATGCCCTGGAGAATGGTTTTGTATAATCACTAGTACAGTGCCCTGGGGAATTTATTTGTATAATCACAAGTGCAGTGCCCTGGCAAATATTTGTATATAATCACATGTGCAGTGCCCTGGGGAATTTATTTGTATAATCACAAGTGCAGTGCCCGGGCAAATATTTGTATATAATCACAAGTGCAGTGCCCTGGGGAATTTATTTGTATAATCACAAGTGCAGTGCCCTGGGAAATGTTTTTGTATAATACCAAGTGCTAGTGCCCTGGGGATTTCTTTTGTATAATCACAAGTGCAGTGCCCTCTAGAATATGTGTGTATAATCACAAGTGCAATGCCCTGGAGAATGGTTTTGTATAATCACTAGTACAGTGCCCTGTGGAATGTTTTGTATGATCACAAGTGCAGTGTCCTGGGGAGCTATTTTTTTATGATCACAAGTGCAGTGTCCAAGTAATTTATTTGTATACTCACAAGTTCAGTGCCCTGGGAATTGTTGTGTATAATCACAATTGCAGTGCCATGGGGAAGGGTTTGTGTGATCACACGTGCAGTGCTCTGGTGATGTTTTTTTGTATAATCAAAAGTGCAGTGCCCTGGGCAATGTTTTTTGTGTAGTCACAAGTGCAGCACCCTGGGGAATTATTTTGCATGATCACAATTGCAGTGCCAGGCTACATTTCTTGTATAATCACAAGTGCAGTGGCCTGGGGAATGGTTTTGTATGATCGCAAGTGCAGTGGACAGGGGAATATTTCTGTATAATCACAAGTGCAGTGCCCTGAGGAATGGTTTTGTATGATCCCAAGTGCAGTGCCAGGGTACATTTTTGGTATAATCACAAGTGCAGTGGCCCGGGGAATGGGGAATATTTTTGTATAATCACAAGTGCAGTGCCCCAGGGAATTTGTTTGTACAATCACAAGTGAATTGCCCCGCAGAATTCATTTGTATACTCAGAAGTGGAGTGCCCTGGGGAATATTTTTGTATAATCATAAGTGCAGTGCCGCAGGGAATGGGTTTGAATAATCACAAGTGCAGTGCCCTGGGAAATATGTTTGGCATACTGACAAGTGCAGTGCCCCGGGGAATATTTCTGGCATACCGACAAGTGCAGTGCCCCGGGGAATATTTCTGGCATACTGACAAGTGCAGTGCCCTGGGGAATTATTTAGCATACTCACACGTCCAGTGCCCTGGTAAATATTTGTATATAATCACAAGTGCAGATCCCTGGGGAATTTATTTGTATAATCACAAGTGCAGTGCCCTGGGAAATATTTTTGTATAATCCCAAGTGCAGTGCCCCAGGGAATTTATTTGTACAATCACAAGTGCATTGCCCACAGAATTCATGTGTATGCTCACAAGTGCAGTGTCCGGGGAATATTTTTGTATAATCATAAGTGCAGTGCCCCAGGGAATTTGTTTGTATAATCACAAGTGCAGTGCCCTGGGGAACATTTTTGTATAATCACAAGTGCAGTGCCCTGGCACATATTTGTATATAATCACACGTGCAGATCCCTGGGGAATTTATTTGTATAATCACAAGTGCAGTGCCCTGGGAAATATTTTTGTATAATCCCAAGTGCAGTGCCCTGGGGAATTTATTTGTATAATCACAAGTGCAGTGCGCTGGGAAATGTTTTTGTATAATCCCAAGTGCAGTGCCCTGGGGATTTCTTTTGTATAATCACAAGTGCAGTGCCCTCTAGAATGTTTGTGTATAATCACAAGTGCAATGCCCTGGAGAATGGTTTTGTATAATCACTAGTAGAGTGCCCTGTGGAATGTTTTGTATGATCACACGAGCAATGCCTTGGGGAATTTATTTGTATAATCACAAGTGCAGTGCCCTGGCAAATATTTGTATAAAATCACACGTGCAGTGCCCTGGGGAATTTATTTGTATAATCACAAGTGCAGTGTCCTGGCAAATATTTGTATATAATCACACGTGCAGTGCCCTGGGGAATGTATTTGTATAATCACAAGTGCAGTACCCTGGGAAATGTTTTTGTATAATCACAAATGCAGTGCCCTGGGGATTTCTTTTGTATAATCACAAGTGCAGCATCATGGGGAATGTTTTTGTATAATCACAAATGCAGTGCCCTCTAGAATATGTGTGTATAATCACAAGTGCAATACCCTGGAGAATGGTTTTGTATAATCACTAGTACAGTGCCCTGTGGAATGTTTTGAATGATCACATTTCAGTGTCATGGGGAGCTATTTTTTATGATCACAAGTGCAGTGTCCAAGTCATTTATTTGTTTACTCACAAGTTCAGTGCCCTGGGGAATTGTTGTGTATAATCACAATTGCAGTGCCATCGGGAAGGGTTTGTGTGATCACATGTGCAGTGCTCTGGTGATGTTTTTTTGTATAATCAAAAGTGCAGTGCCCTGGGAAATGTTTTTGTATAATCCCAGGTGCAGTGCCCTGGGGAATTTATTTGTATAATCACAAGTGCAGTGCGCTGGGAAATGTTTTTGTATAATCCCAAGTGCAGTGCCCTCTAGAATATTTGTGTATAATCACAAGTGCAATGCCCTGGAGAATGGTTTTGTATAATCACTAGAACAGTGCCCTGGGCAATTTATTTGTATAATCACAAGTGCAGCATCATGGGGAATGTTTTTGTATAATCACAAGTGCAGTGCCCTCTAGAATATGTGTGTATAATCACAAGTGCAATGCCCTGGAGAATGGTTTTGTATAATCACTAGTACAGTGTCCTGTGGAATGTTTTGTATGATCACAGTTCAGTGTCATGGGGAGCTATTTTTTATCATCACAAGTGCAGTGTCCAAGTAATTTATTTGTTTACTCACAAGTTCAGTGCCCTTGGGAATTGTTGTGTATAATCACAATTGCAGTGCCATCGGGAAGGGTTTGTGTGATCACATGTGCAGTGCTCTGGTGATGTTTTATTGTATAATCAAAAGTGCAGTGCCCTGGGAAATGTTTTTGTATAATCCCAGGTGCAGTGCCCTGGGGAATTTATTTGTATAATCACAAGTGCAGTGCGCTGGGAAATGTTTTTGTATAATCCCAAGTGCAGTGCCCTCTAGAATATTTGTGTATAATCACAAGTGCAATGCCCCGGAGAATGGTTTTGTATAATCACTAGTACAGTGCCCTGTGGAATGTTTTGTATGATCACACGTGCAATGCCCTGGGGAATTTATTTGTATAATCACAAGTGCAGTGCCCTCTAGAATATTTGTGTATAATCACAAGTGCAATGCCCTGGAGAATGGTTTTGTATAATCACTAGAACAGTGCCCTGGGGAATTTATTTGTATAATCACAAGTGCAGTGCCCTGGCAAATATTTGTATATAATCACACGTGCAGTGCCCTGGGGAATTTATTTGTATAATCACAAGTGCAGTGCCCTGGCAAATATTTGTATGTAATCACACGTGCAGTGCCCTGGGGAATTTATTTGTATAATCACAAGTGCAGTGCCCTGGGAAATGTATTTGTACAATCCCAAGTGCAGTGCCCTGGGGATTTCTTTTGTATAATCATAAGTGCAGTGCCCTCTAGAATATGTGTGTATAATCACAAGTGCAATGCCCTGGAGAATGGTTTTGTACAATCACTAGTACAGAGCCCTGTGGAAGGTTTTGTATGATCACAAGTGCAGTGTCCTGGGGAGCTATTTTTTATGTTCACAAGTGCAGTGTCCAAGTAATTTATTTGTATACTCACAAGTTCAGTGCCCTGGGGAATTGTTGTGTGTAATCACAGTTGCAGTGCCATGGGGAAGGGTTTGTGTGATCACATGTGCAGTGCTCTGGTGATGTTTTTTTGTATAATCCAAAGTGCAGTGCCCTGGTCAATGTTTTTTGTATAGTCACAAGTGCAGCACCCTGGGGAATTTGTTTACTGACAAGTGCAGTGCCCTGGGAAATATGTTTGGCATACTGACAAGTGCAGTGCCCCGGGGAATATTTCTGGCATACCGACAAGTGCAGTGCCCCGGGGAATATTTCTGGCATACTGACAAGTGCAGTGCCCTGGGGAATATTTCTGGCATACTGACAAGTGCAGTGCCCTGGGGAATATTTCTGGCATACTGACAAGTGCAGTGCCCTGGGGAATATTTCTGGCATACTGACAAGTGCAGTGCCCCAGGGAATTATTTAGCATACTCACAAGTGCAGTGCCCTGGTAAATATTTGTATATAATCACAAGTGCAGTACCGTGGGGAATATTTGTGTAAAATCACAAGTACAGTGCCCACGGAATTCATGTGTATGCTCACAAGTGCAGTGTCCGGCGAATATTTTTGTATAAACATAAGTGCAGTGCCCCAGGGAATTTGTTTGTATAATCACAAGTGCAGTGCCCTGGGGAACATTTTTGTATAATCACAAGTGCAGTGCCCTGGCAAATATTTGTATATAATCACACGTGCAGTGCCCTGGGGAATTTATTTGGATAATCACATGTGCAGTGCCCTGGCAAATATTTGTATATAATCAGACGTGCAGATCCCTGGGGAATTTATTTGTATAATCACAAGTGCAGTGCCCTGGGAAATGTTTTTGTATAATCCTAAGTGCAGTGCCCTGGGGAATTTATTTGTATAATCACAAGTGAAGTGCGCTGGGAAATGTTTTTGTATAATCCCAAGTGCAGTGCCCTGGGGATTTCATTTGTATAATCACAAGTGCAGAGCCCTCTAGAATGTTTGAGTATAATCACAAGGGCAATGCCCTGGAGAATGGTTTTGTATAATCACTAGTACAGTGCCCTGTGGAATGTTTTGTATGATCACACGTGCAGTGCCTTGGGGAATGTATTTGTATAATCACAAGTGCAATGCCCTGGAGAATGGTTTTGTATAATCACTAGTACAGTGCCCTGTGGAATGTTTTGTATGATCACACGTGCAGTGCCCTGGCAAATATTTGTATATAATCACACGTGCAGTGCCCTGGGGAATTTATTTGTATAATCACAAGTGCAGTGCCCTGGCAAATATTTGTATATAATCACTCGTGCAGTGCCCTGTGGAATTTATTTGTATAATCACAAGTGCAATGCTCTGGGAAATGTTTTTGTATAATCCCAAGTGCAGTGCCCTGGGGATTTCTTTTGTATAATCAAAAGTAAAGTGCAGCATCATGGGGAATATTTTTGTATAATCACAAGTGCAGTGCCCTCTAGAAAATGTGTGTATAATCACAAGTGCAATGCCCTGGAGAATGGTTTTGTATAATCACTAGTACAGTGCCCTGTGGAATCTTTTGTATGTTCACAAGTGCAGTGTCCTGGGGAGCTATTTTTTATGATCACAAGTGCAGTGTCCAAGTAATTTATTTGTATACTCACAAGTTCAGTGCCCTGGGGAATTGTGTATAATCACAATTGCAGTGCCATTGGGAAGGGTTTGTGTGATCACATGTGCAGTGCTCTGGTGATGTTTTTTTGTATAATCAAAAGTGCAGTGCCCTGGGGAATATCTGTTGTATAGTCACAAGTGCAGCACCCTGGGGAATTATTTTGCATGATCACAATTACAGTGCCAGGGTACATTTTTTGTATAATCACAAGTGCAGTGGCCTGGGGAATGGTTTTGTATGATCGCAAGTGCAGTGGACAGGGGAATATTTCTGTATATTCACAAGTGCAGTGCCCTGAGGAATGGTTTTGTATGATCACAAGTGCAGTGCCAGGGTAAATTATTTGTATAATCGCAAGTGCAATGCCCTGGAGAATGGTTTTGTATAATCACTAGTACAGTTCCCTGTGGAATGTTTTGTATGATCACACGTGCAGTGCCCTGGGGAATTTATTTGTATAATCACAAGTGCAGTGCCCTCTAGAAAATTTGTGTATAATCATAATAGCAATGCCCTGGAGAATGGTTTTGTATAATCACTAGTACAGTGCCCTGGGGAATTTATTTGTATAATCACAAGTGCCGTGCCCTGGCAAATATTTGTATATAATCACATGTGCAGTGCCCTGGGGAATTTATTTGTATAATCACAAGTGCAGTGCCCGGGCAAATATTTGTATATAATCACAAGTGCAGTGCCCTGGGGAATTTATTTGTATAATCACAAGTGCAGTGCCCTGGGAAATGCTTTTGTATAATACCAAGTGCTAGTGCCCTGGGGATTTCTTTTGTATAATCACAAGTGCAGTGCCCTCTAGAATATGTGTGTATAATCACAAGTGCAATGCCCTGGAGAATGGTGTTGTATAATCACTAGTACAGTGCCCTGTGGAATGTTTTGTATGATCACAAGTGCAGTGTCCTGGGGAGCTATTTTTTTATGATCACAAGTGCAGTGTCCAAGAAATATATTTGTATACTCACAAGTTCAGTGCCCTGGGAATTGTTGTGTATAATCACAATTGCAGTGCCACGGGGAAGGGTTTGTGTGATCACACGTGCAGTGCTCTGGTGATGTTTTTTTGTATAATCAAAAGTGCAGTGCCCTGGGCAATGTTTTTTGTGTAGTCACAAGTGCAGCACCCTGAGGAATTATTTTGCATGATCACAATTGCAGTGCCAGGGTACATTTTTTGTATAATCACAAGTGCAGTGGCCTGGGGAATGGTTTTGTATGATCGCAAGTGCAGTGGACAGGGGAATATTTCTGTATAATCACAAGTGCAGTGCCCTGAGGAATGGTTTTGTATGATCACAAGTGCAGTGCCAGGGTACATTTTTGGTATAATCACAAGTGCAGTGGCCCGGGGAATGGGGAATATTTTTGTATAATCACAAGTGCAGTGCGCTGGGAAATGTTTTTGTATAATCCCAAGTGCAGTGCCCTCTAGAATATTTGTGTATAATCACAAGTGCAATGTCCTGGAGAATGGTTTGTATAATCACTAGTACAGTGCCCTGTGGAATGTTTTGTATGATCACACGTGCAATGCCCTGGGGAATTTATTTGTATAATCACAAGTGCAGTGCCCTCTAGAATATTTGTGTATAATCACAAGTGCAATGCCCTGGAGAATGGTTTTGTATAATCACTAGAACAGTGCCCTGGGGAATTTATTTGTATAATCACAAGTGCAGTGCCCTGGCAAATATTTGTATATAATCACACGTGCAGTGCCCTGGGGAATTTATTTGTATAATCACAAGTGCAGTGCCCTGGGAAATGTATTTGTACAATCCCAAGTGCAGTGCCCTGGGGATTTCTTTTGTATAATCATAAGTGCAGTGCCCTCTAGAATATGTGTGTATAATCACAAGTGCAATGCCCTGGAGAATGGTTTTGTACAATCACTAGTACAGTGCCCTGTGGAAGGTTTTGTATGATCACAAGTGCAGTGTCCTGGGGAGCTATTTTTTATGTTCACAAGTGCAGTGTCCAAGTAATTTATTTGTATACTCACAAGTTCAGTGCCCTGGGGAATTGTTGTGTGTAATCACAATTGCAGTGCCATGGGGAAGGGTTTGTGTGATCACATGTGCAGTGCTGTGGTGATGTTTTTTTGTATAATCCAAAGTGCAGTGCCCTGGGCAATGTTTTTTGTATAGTCACAAGTGCAGCACCCTGGGGAATTTGTAAACTGACAAGTGCAGTGCCCTGGGAAATATGTTTGGCATACTGACAAGTGCAGTGCCCCGGGGAAAATTTCTGGCATACCGACAAGTGCAGTGCCCCGGGGAATATTTCTGGCATACTGACAAGTGCAGTGCCCTGGGGAATATTTCTGGCATACTGACAAGTGCAGTGCCCCAGGGAATTATTTAGCATACTCACAAGTGCAGTGCCCTGGTAAATATTTGTATATAATCACAAGTGCAGTACCCTGGGGAATATTTGTGTAAAATCACAAGTACAGTGCCCACGGAATTCATGTGTATGCTCACAAGTGCAATGTCCGGTGAATATTTTTGTATAAACCAAGTGCAGTGCCCCAGGGAATTTGTTTGTATAATCACAAGTTCAGTGCCCTGGGGAACATTTTTGTATAATCACAAGTGCAGTGCCCTGGCAAATATTTGTATATAATCACACGTGCAGTGCCCTGGGGAATTTGTTTGTATAATCACATGTGCAGTGCCCTGGCAAATATTTGTATATAATCAGACGTGCAGATCCCTGGGGAATTTATTTGTATAATCACAAGTGCAGTGCCCTGGGAAATGTTTTTGTATAATCCCAAGTGCAGTGCCCTGGGGAATTTATTTGTATAATCACAAGTGAAGTGCGCTGGGAAATGTTTTTGTATAATCCCAAGTGCAGTGCCCTGGGGATTTCATTTGTATAATCACAAGTGCAGAGCCCTCTAGAATGTTTGAGTATAATCACAAGTGCAATTCCCTGGAGAATGGTTTTGTATAATCACTAGTACAGTGCCCTGTGGAATGTTTTGTATGATCACACGTGCAGTGCCCTGGGGAATGTATTTGTATAATCACAAGTGCAGTGCCCTCTAGAATATTTGTGTATAATCACAAGTGCAATGCCCTGGAGAATGGTTTTGTATAATCACTAGTACAGTGCCCTGTGGAATGTTTTGTATGATCACACGTGCAGTGCCCTGGCAAATATTTGTATATAATCACACGTGCAGTGCCCTGGGGAATTTATTTGTATAATCACAAGTGCAGTGCCCTGGCAAATATTTGTATATAATCACACGTGCAGTGCCCTGTGGAATTTATTTGTATAATCACAAGTGCAGTGCTCTGGGAAATGTTTTTGTATAATCCCAAGTGCAGTGCCCTGGGGATTTCTTTTGTATAATCAAAAGTAAAGTGCAGCATCATGGGGAATATTTTTGTATAATCACAAGTGCAGTGCCCTCTAGAAAATGTGTGTATAATCACAAGTGCAATGCCCTGGAGAATGGTTTTGTATAATCACTAGTACAGTGCCCTGTGGAATCTTTTGTATGATCACAAGTGCAGTGTCCTGGGGAGCTATTTTTTATGATCACAAGTGCAGTGTCCAAGTAATTTATTTGTATACTCACAAGTTCAGTGCCCTGGGGAATTGTCGTGTATAATCACAATTGCAGTGCCATGGGGAAGGGTTTGTCTGATCACACGTGCAGTGCTCTGGTGATGTTTTTTTGTATAATCAAAAGTGCAGTGCCCTGGGAAATGTTTTTGTATAATCCCAAGTGCAGTGCCCTGGGGAATTTATTTTTATAATCACAAGTTCAGTGCCCTCTAGAAAATGTGTGTATAATCACAATAGCAATGCCCTGGAGAATGGTTTTGTATAATCACTAGTACAGTGCCCTGGGGAATTTATTTGTATAATCACAAGTGCAGTGCCCTGGCAAATATTTGTATATAATCACATGTGCAGTGCCCTGGGGAATTTATTTGTATAATCACAAGTGCAGTGCCCGGGCAAATATTTGTATATAATCACAAGTGCAGTGCCCTGGGGAATTTATTTGTATAATCACAAGTGCAGTGCCCTGGGAAATGTTTTTGTATAATACCAAGTGCTAGTGCCCTGGGGATTTCTTTTGTATAATCACAAGTGCAGTGCCCTCTAGAATATGTGTGTATAATCACAAGTGCAATGCCCTGGAGAATGGTTTTGTATAATCACTAGTACAGTGCCCTGTGGAATGTTTTGTATGATCACAAGTGCAGTGTCCTGGGGAGCTATTTTTTTATGATCACAAGTGCAGTGTCCAAGTAATTTATTTGTATACTCACAAGTTCAGTGCCCTGGGAATTGTTGTGTATAATCACAATTGCAGTGCCATGGGGAAGGGTTTGTGTGATCACACGTGCAGTGCTCTGGTGATGTTTTTTTGTATAATCAAAAGTGCAGTGCCCTGGGCAATGTTTTTTGTGTAGTCACAAGTGCAGCACCCTGGGGAATTATTTTGCATGATCACAATTGCAGTGCCAGGCTACATTTCTTGTATAATCACAAGTGCAGTGGCCTGGGGAATGGTTTTGTATGATCGCAAGTGCAGTGGACAGGGGAATATTTCTGTATAATCACAAGTGCAGTGCCCTGAGGAATGGTTTTGTATGATCCCAAGTGCAGTGCCAGGGTACATTTTTGGTATAATCACAAGTGCAGTGGCCCGGGGAATGGGGAATATTTTTGTATAATCACAAGTGCAGTGCCCCAGGGAATTTGTTTGTACAATCACAAGTGAATTGCCCCGCAGAATTCATTTGTATACTCAGAAGTGGAGTGCCCTGGGGAATATTTTTGTATAATCATAAGTGCAGTGCCGCAGGGAATGGGTTTGAATAATCACAAGTGCAGTGCCCTGGGAAATATGTTTGGCATACTGACAAGTGCAGTGCCCCGGGGAATATTTCTGGCATACCGACAAGTGCAGTGCCCCGGGGAATATTTCTGGCATACTGACAAGTGCAGTGCCCTGGGGAATATTTCTGGCATACTGACAAGTGCAGTGCCCCAGGGAATTATTTAGCATACTCACAAGTGCAGTGCCCTGGTAAATATTTGTATATAATCACAAGTGCAGTACCCTGGGGAATATTTGTGTAAAATCACAAGTACAGTGCCCACGGAATTCATGTGTATGCTCACAAGTGCAGTGTCCGGGGAATATTTTTGTATAAACATAAGTGCAGTGCCCCAGGGAATTTGTTTGTATAATCACAAGTGCAGTGCCCAGGGGAACATTTTTGTATAATCACAAGTGCAGTGCCCTGGCAAATATTTGTATATAATCACACGTGCAGTGCCCTGGGGAATTTATTTGTATAATCACATGTGCAGTGCCCTGGCAAATATTTGTATATAATCAGACGTGCAGATCCCTGGGGAATTTATTTGTATAATCACAAGTGCAGTGCCCTGGAAATGTTTTTGTATAATCCCAAGTGCAGTGCCCTGGGGAATTTATTTGTATAATCACAAGTGAAGTGCGCTGGGAAATGTTTTTGTATAATCCCAAGTGCAGTGCCCTGGGGATTTCATTTGTATAATCACAAGTGCAGTGCCCTCTCGAATGTTTGAGTATAATCACAAGTGCAATGCCCTGGAGAATGGTTTTGTATAATCACTAGTACAGTGCCCTGTGGAATGTTTTGTATGATCACACGTGCAGTGCCCTGGGAATGTATTTGTATAATCACAAGTGCAGTGCCCTCTAGAATATTTGTGTATAATCACAAGTGCAATGCCCTGGAGAATGGTTTTGTATAATCACTAGTACAGTGCCCTGTGGAATGTTTTGTATGATCACACGTGCAGTGCCCTGGCAAATATTTGTATATAATCACACGTGCAGTGCCCTGAGGAATTTATTTGTATAATCACAAGTGCAGTGGCCTGGCAAATATTTGTATATAATCACACGTGCAGTGCCCTGTGGAATTTATTTGTATAATCACAAGTGCAGTGCTCTGGGAAATGTTTTTGAATAATCCCAAGTGCAGTGCCCTGGGGATTTCTTTTGTATAATCAAAAGTAAAGTGCAGCATCATGGGGAATATTTTTGTATAATCACAAGTGCAGTGCCCTCTAGAAAATGTGTGTATAATCACAAGTGCAATGCCCTGGAGAATGGTTTTGTATAATCACTAGTACAGTGCCCTGTGGAATCTTTTGTATGATCACAAGTGCAGTGTCCTGGGGAGCTATTTTTTATGATCACAAGTGCAGTGTCCAAGTAATTTATTTGTATACTCACAAGTTCAGTGCCCTGGGGAATTGTTGTGTATAATCACAATTGCAGTGCCATGGGGAAGTGTTTGTCTGATCACACGTGCAGTGCTCTGGTGATTTTTTTTGTATAATCAAAAGTGCAGTGCCCTGGGAAATGTTTTTGTATAATCCCAAGTGTAGTGCCTTGGGGAATTTATTTGTATAATCACAAGTGCAGTGTGCTGGGAAATGTTTTTGTATAATCCCAAGTGCAGTGCCCTGTGGATTTCTTTTGTATAATCACAAGTGCAGTGCCCTCTAGAATATTTGTGTATAATCACAAGTGCAATGCCCTGGAGAATGGTTTTGTATAATCACTAGTACAGTTCCCTGTGGAATGTTTTGTATGATCACACGTGCAGTGCCCTGGGGAATTTATTTGTATAATCACAAGTGCAGTGCCCTCTAGAAAATGTGTGTATAATCACAATAGCAATGCCCTGGAGAATGGTTTTGTATAATCACTAGTATAGTGCCCTGGGGAATTTATTTGTATAATCACAAGTGCAGTGCCCTGGCAAATATTTGTATATAATCACATGTGCAGTGCCCTGGGGAATTTATTTGTATAATCACAAGTGCAGTGCCCGGGCAAATATTTGTATATAATCACAAGTGCAGTGCCCTGGGGAATTTATTTGTATAATCACAAGTGCAGTGCCCTGGGAAATGTTTTTGTATAATACCAAGTGCTAGTGCCCTGGGGATTTCTTTTGTATAATCACAAGTGCAGTGCCCTCTAGAATATGTGTGTATAATCACAAGTGCAATGCCCTGGAGAATGGTTTTGTATAATCACTAGTACAGTGCCCTGTGGAATGTTTTGTATGATCACAAGTGCAGTGTCCTGGGGAGCTATTTTTTTATGATCACAAGTGCAGTGTCCAAGTAATTTATTTGTATACTCACAAGTTCAGTGCCCTGGGAATTGTTGTGTATAATCACAATTGCAGTGCCATGGGGAAGGGTTTGTGTGATCACACGTGCAGTGCTCTGGTGATGTTTTTTTGTATAATCAAAAGTGCAGTGCCCTGGGCAATGTTTTTTGTGTAGTCACAAGTGCAGCACCCTGGGGAATTATTTTGCATGATCACAATTGCAGTGCCAGGGTACATTTTTTGTATAATCACAAGTGCAGTGGCCTGGGGAATGGTTTTGTATGATCGCAAGTGCAGTGGACAGGGGAATATTTCTGTATAATCACAAGTGCAGTGTCAGGGTACATTTTTGGTATAATCACAAGTGCAGTGGCCCGGGGAATGGGGAATATTTTTGTATAATCACAAGTGCAGTGCCCCAGGGAATTTGTTTGTACAATCACAAGTGAATTGCCCCGCAGAATTCATTTGTATACTCAGAAGTGGAGTGCCCTGGGGAATATTTTTGTATAATCATAAGTGCAGTGCCGCAGGGAATGGGTTTGAATAATCACAAGTGCAGTGCCCCGGGAATATTTTTGTATAATCCCAAGTGCATTGCCCCACGGAATTCATTTGTATACTCACAAGTGCAGTACCCTGGGGAACTTTTTTGTATAGTCACAAGTGCAGGTCCCTGGCAAATATTTGTATATAAACACAAGTGCAGTGCCCTGGGGAATGTATTTGTATAATCACAAGTGCAGTGTACTGGGGATTTCTTTTGTATAATCACAAGTGCAGCATCATGGGGAATATTTTTGTATAATCACAAGTGCAGCACCCTGGAGAATTATTTTGCATGATCACAAGTGCAGTGCCAGGGTACATTTTTTGTATAATCACAAGTGCAGTGATCCGGGGAATGGTTTTGTATGATCGCAAGTGCAGGGCACAGGGGGATATTTTTTTTATAATCACAAGTGCAGTGCCCCAGGGAATTTGTTTGTACAATCACAAGTGCATTGCCCTGGGGAATATTTTTGTATAATCACAAGTGCAGTGCCCCGGGGTATATTTTTGTATAATCATAAGTGCAGTGCCCTGGGGAATATGTGTATATAATCACAAGTGCAGTGCCCCAGGGAATATTTTTGTATAATCACAAGTGCAGTGCCCCAGGTAATGTGTTTGTACAATCACAAGTGCAGTGCCCCGGGGAATATTTTTGTATAATCACAAGTGCAGTGCCACAGGGAATTTGTTTGTACAATTACAAGTGCATTGCCCCACGAAATTCATTTGTATACTCACAAGTGCAGCGCCCTGGGGAACTTTTTTGTATAGCCACAAGTGCAGTGCCCTGGCAAATATTTGTATATAATCACAAGTGCAGTGTCCTGGGGAATGTATTTGTATAATCATAAGTGCAGCATCATGGGGAATAATTTTGTATAATCAAAAGTGCAGTGCCCGCCAAAATATTTGTCTATAATCATAAGTGCAATGCCCCAGAGAATGGTTTTGTATAATCACTAGTACAGTGCCCTGTGGAATGTTTTGTATGATCACAAGTGCAGTGTCCTCGGGATTCTTGTTTGTCTAATCAAAAGTGCAGTGCCCTGGTGAATATTTTTGTATAGTCACAAGTTCAGTGCCTTGGGGAATGGTTTTGTATAATCACAAGTGTGGTGCCCGGGAATGATTTTGTATGATCACAAGTACAGTGCCCTGGGAAATCGTTTTGTATGATCACAAGTGCAGTGCACTGGGGAATATTTTTGTATGATCACAAGTGCAGTGCCATGGTAATTAATGTTTAGTATAATCGCAAGTGCAGTGCCCTGGGGAGTATTTTTGTATAATCAAAAGTAAAGCGCCGTTGGGCATATTTTTGGATAATCACAAGTGCCGTGCCCCGGCGAATACTGTTGTATAATCACAAGTGCAGTGCCCTGAGGATTGGCTTTGTATGATCACAAGTGCAGTGCACTGGGGAATATTTTAGTATAATCACAAGTGCAGTAGTGCCCTGGGGATGGTTTTGTCTTTTCACAAGAGCAGTGCCCTTGGGAATGGTTTTGTATGATCACAAGTGCAGTGCACAAGGGAATATTTTTGTATGATCACAAGTACAGTGCCATGGTAATTAATGTTTTGTATAATCACAAGTGTAGTGCCCTTGGGAATATTTTTGTATAATCACAAGTGAAGCGCCGTTTGGAATATTTTTGGATAATCACAGGTGCAGTGCCCCAGGGAGTTTGTTTGTATAATCACCAGTGCAGTGCCCCGGTGAATATTGTTGTATAATCACAAGTGCAGTGCCCTGAGGAACGGCTTTGTATGATCACAAGTGCAGTTCACTGGGGAATATTTTAGTATAATCACAAGTGCAGTAGTGCCCTGGGGATGGTTTTGTCTTTTCACAAGAGCAGTGCCCTGGGGAATGGTTTTGGATGATCACAAGTGCAGTGCACAAGGGAATATTTTTGTATAATCACAAGTACAGTGCATTGGGAAATCGTTGTGTATGATCACAAGTGCAGTGCACTGGGGAATATTTTAGTATAATCACAAGTGCAGTGCCCTGGGGGATGGTTTTGTCTTTTCACAAGTGCAGTGCCCTGGGGAATGGTTTTGTATAATCACAAGTGCAGTGCCCGGGAATGGTTTTGTATGGTCACAAGTACAGTGCATTCGGAAATTGTTGTGTATGATCACAAGTGCAGTGCACTGGGGAATATTTTAGTATAATCACAAGTGCAGTGCCCTGGGGGATGGTTTTGTCTTTTCACAAGTGCAGTGCCCTGGGGAATGGTTTTGTACAATCACAAGTGCAGTGCCCGGGAATGGTTTTGTATGGTCACAAGTACAGTGCATTGGGAAATCGTTTTGTATGATCACAAGTACAGTGGATTGGGAAATCGTTTTGTATGATCACAAGTGCAGTGCACTGGGGAATATTTTTGTGTGATCAAAAGTGCAGTGCCCTGGTGAACATTTTTGTATAATCACAAGTGCAGTGCCTTGGGGAATGCTTTTGTATAATCACAAGTGCAGTGACTGGGAATGGTTTTGTATGATCACAAGTACAGTGCCCAGGGAATATTTTTGTATAATCACAAGTGCAGTGCCCCAGGGAATTTGTTTGTACAATCACAAGTGCAGTGCCCCGGGGAATATTTTTGTATAATCACAAGTGCAGTGCCACATGGAATTTGTTTGTACAATTACAAGTGCATTGCCCCGCGAAATTCACTTGTATACTCACAAGTGCAGTGCCCTGGGGAACTTTTTTTATAGTCACAAGTGCAGTAACCTGGCAAATATTTGTATATAATCACAAATGCAATGCCCCAGAGAATGGTTTTGTATAATCACTAGTCCGGTGCCCTGTGGAATGTTTTGTATGATCACAAGTGCAGTGTCCTGGGGATTCTTGTTTGTCTAATCAAAAGTGCAGTGCCCTGGTGAATATTTTTGTATAATCACAAGTGCAGTGCCTTGGGGAATGGTTTTTTATAATCACAAGTGTGGTGCCCGGGAATGATTTTGTATGATCACAAGTACAGTGCCCTGGGAAATCCTTTTGTATGATCACAAGTGCAGTGCACTGGGGAATATTTTTGTATGATCACAAGTACAGTGCCATGGTAATTAATGTTTTGTATAATCACAAGTGCAGTGCCCTGGGGAATATTTTTGTATAATCACAAGTGAAGCGCTGTTGGGAATATTTTTGGATAATCACAGGTGCAGTGCCCCAGGGAGTTTGTTTGTATAATCACAAGTGCAGTGCCCCGGCGAATATTGTTGTATAATCACAAGTGCAGTGCCCTGAGGATTGGCTTTGTATGATCACAAGTGCAGTGCACTGGGGAATATTTTAGTATAATCACAAGTGCAGTAGTGCCCTGGGGATGGTTTTGTCTTTTCACAAGAGCAGTGCCCTGGGGAATGGTTTTGTATGATCACAAGTGCAGTGCACAAGGGAATATTTTTGTATAATCACAAGTGCAGTGCCTTGGGGAATGGTTTTGTATAATCACAAGTGCAGTGCCTTGGGGAATGGTTTTGTATGATCACAAGTACAGTGCATTGGAAAATCGTTGTGTATGATCACAAGTGCAGTGCACTGGGGATTATTTTAGTATAATCACAAGTGCAGTGCCTGGGAATAGTTTTGTATGGTCACAAGTACAGTGCATTGGGAAATCGTTTTGTATGATCACAAGTACAGTGGATTGGGAAATCGTTTTGTATGATCACAAGTGCAGTGCACTGGGGAATATTTTTGTATAATCACAAGTGCAGTGCCTTGGGGATTGCTTTTGTATAATCACAAGTGCAGTGACTGGGAATGGTTTTGTATGATCACAAGTACAGTGCCCTGGGAAATCGTTTTGTATAATCACAAGTGCAGTGCCCTGGGGAATATTTTTTTTATAATCACAAGTGATTTAAGCACTTATTTTGTATCATTGACATTTCGCCACATGATTTGAGGGTTATGACTTGGTAGGCCACTTTTGAATTGTCAAGGGCCCATGTGTTTATTCAATGTTTCGGCATATTATATGGAATTATGAAGATTACAAAGTGCAACACTTCAATGGAATTGGGAATGTTGGTGTGCCCCACACTTGGATAGAGTACTGAACATTGGCCTTAGTCGCTTCTTGATGGGAGTGTAGGGTTGGATGGACAGAATTGTGAATGTTAGCATGTTAAATCTCATATAACCCACTAACCAAAAAAAAGCTCAACAATTCTGTATACCTATCTCACTCAAAAAACTCACACAACCATCTCTTGCACAACAACCCACACGCACTTCACAACACTGCAATAACACATAAGCCGTAACAACAGCACAAGAGGACTGACACTGATCCGATACTGGCAACAAAGCTCAGCACCCGGTGTATACCGAGTTGGAGCTGCCAACAGGACACCACTCCTCTCACTATCCTACTCCCTCTTCACCTTACTAACCCATCCCACCTTCTCGTTTGCAGTTCCGCCTGAGCGCCTGGGGACCAACTCTGTTGGTGACGGTGCGCAGTACAAATAACTTTAACATTTAACAATTTAAGAAGGATGCACTCTTTTATGTGCATCAGATAACACCAGTCTTTCTTCTATGCTCATCGGGAGTCTACAAACACTTCCTCATACCTCTAAACTACCCCATCTCTACACTCCATGGACCATGGGAAGTATGCTTTCTGTGCTTCCAAAAAAAAATGAAAATACATTCATTTCAGCCCTCTGCTTCCTGCCACAATCATATGCAGGCGTGGATATATATATATATATATTCATTGAAAAAAACATTGTTAAAGGGACGTTATGGTTAAGTTGCGCTACTAAAAACCTATGAAATTCAGTGAAAAAACTTTGTCAAAGGGACGTTATGGTTCCAAGTAAAACCGAAAAACCCTTGAAATTCGCCAGTTATGGTAAGCTAAGCAACCATAACTCGCGCCACCACCGTGCACTACTAAGACTAACACCCAGGACATCAAAGATGACATCACAAATGTCATTGATGATATCACTGATGACATCACATGTGTATGTAATTTTCATGAAATATGTCTACAAGGGATTCTTATTATAATGTTGCGAAACAAGTGTCAAGGATCATTGCAATAAATATCATACCCTAATTAGTGCATTGAACGATGCATTGATATAAATAGCATTTTATTATGGGGTTCTATCTGGTATACTAAGCTACTCATACAGAAAAATACCATTGTGTGCAGCGTACAAGATGAAGGTATAATATTCGTAATGTTAATATGTTGAATATTGAAATGATAATTGTTTTCTTAATAGATTTTTTTGTACTGTGAAATATGTAATACGTAGCTAATAAAACACATGTATTACATAATTGCATTACTATAGACAAAACACAAAGGGCCTCATTAGGACCCTGGCGGAGAGGGTATTACGCCAGCGTAGTGCATGGCGTACCTCTCCGCCATACTACGAGTTCCCGTAGCGCCATGGAGGTTTTCTCCGCCTGGTTTTACCAGCCGGAGAAAACCATGGCGCTACGGGACCTCGTTGTTAATTACGCCACCGTATTTTACGGTGGCGTAATTAACTCCTTCCCCACTCCCATTATACCCTATGGGGCAAAAATGGGAATGGGGAAGGGCAGAATGGGGATTGGGGATTTACCGCTCCGCCGAGGTCGGAATGGGGCGGTAAATCCGCCAACCCCCATGGCGCTATCGGCGGCTTTCCGCCATGCTTCGCGGTGCATTTAGCACCGCGAAGTCCGCCTGGGTCGTAATGAGGCCCAAAGACACAAGAACACATACCAATATGGGTATATACAGGGAAAGTGAAGTTAGCAAAAAGCACAAGTAGTAGCAGAAACAATTAATAACTTAACTGATTATTTTCATGCAAATAAATGATTGCTCTGTTTCAAAGCTGCTATTTACCCTATGTATATGTATCACTTGATGTGATTGGGCCCAGAGGGAAAGTACAGCCATAAAAAAAAAAAAAAAAACAACTGAACTATCAGGAAATGCTCATAAGTCTATTGATTATCTTTATGCACAAAAAGGATTGCTGTCTTTCAAGCTTGTGTCTTCCCGCATGTATATGTTTCATATGATGTGACTGGACTCTAAGGGAATTACTGTAAGAACATACTTGAAGGATACGTCTACAAATAAAATAACATTTTTAGTTTCTGACTGTTACTGAAGAAAACCATGTGTCCTAGACATGTCAGCAAAAGAAAAAAGAGCGAGCCAGACATGTGATGTCATGAGTGATGGCATCAATGACATTTGTGATGTCATCTTTGATGTCCTGGGTGTTAGTCTTAGCAGTGCACGGTGGTGGCGCGAGTTATGGTTGCTTAGCTTACCATAACTGGCGAATTTCAAGGGTTTTTCGGTTTTACTTGGAACCATAACGTCCCTTTGACAAAGTTTTTTCACTGAATTTCATAGGTTTCTAATAGGGCAACTTAACCATAACGTCCCTTTAACAAAGTTTTTTCATTGAATTTCATAGGTTTTTATTAGTGCAACTTAACCATAACGTCCCTGTAACACAATTTTTTTTTTACTGCATTTCATAGGTTTTTATTAGTGCAACGTCACCATAACATCCTTTTCAATAGATGAAGACTACTAGCATCTTAGGTCCTCAAAGTGGGAACCCCAGGTGGTAAAAAAAAGATTTTCCTTCACAAACCGGGACGCCTGCGGCGGGGCATGAGTGGGGGATGGGCGGGAGGGATAGAGACACACGGGGCATGAGCGGGGGTGGGGGTAGAGACACACGGGGCATGAGTGGGGGGTGGGTGGGAGGGATAGAGACACACGGGGCATGAGCAGGGGTAGGTGGGAGTGATAGAGACACACGGGTCATGAGCGGGGGGTGGGTGGGAGGGATAGAGACAAACGGGGCATGAGGGGGGGTGGGTGGGAGGGCTAGGGGCATGAGCGGGGGGTGGGTGGGAGTTCTAGAGACACACGGGGCATGAGTAGGGGGTAAGGGGAGAGACACATGTGGCATGAGCGGGGGTGGGGGGAGTGAGAGACACACACGGGGCATGAGCGGCGGGTGGGCGGGAGGGATAGAGACACACGGGGCATGAGCGGGGGGTGGGCGGGAGGGATAGAGACACACGGGGCATGAGCGGGGGGTGGGCGGGAGGGATAGAGACACATGGGGCATGAGCGGGGGGTGGGCAGGAGGGAGAGAGACACACGGGGCATGAGCGGGGGGTGGGCGGGAGCTCGAGAGACACATGGGGCTTGAGCGGGGGGTGGGCGGGAGGGAGAGAGACACACAGGGCATGAGCGGGGGGTGGGTGGGAGTTTTGAGAGAAACACGGGGCATGAGCGGGGGGTGGGCGGGAGGGATAGAGACACACGGGGCATGAGCGGAGGGTGGGCGGGAGGGATAGAGACACATGGGGCATGAGCGGGGGGTGGGTGGGAGGGATAGAGACACACGGAGCATGAGCGGGGGGTGGGTGGGAGGGATAGAGACACACGGGGAATGAGCGGGGGTGGGCGGGAGGGATAGAAACACACGGGGCATGAGCGGGGGTGGGTGGGAGGGATAGAGACACACGGGGCATGAGCGGAGGGGTGGGTGGGAGGGATAGAGATACACGGGGCATGAGCGGGGGTGGGTGGGAGGGATAGAGACACACGAGGCATGAGCGGGGGGTGGGTGGGAGGTCTAGGAGCATGAGCGGGGGGTGGGTGGGAGGTCTAGGGACACACGGGGCATGAGTAGGGGGTGAGGGGTGAGACACACGGGGCATGAGCGGGGGGTGGGTGGGAGGGATAGACACACACGGGGCATGACCGGGGGGTGGGTGGGAGGGATAGAGACACACGGGGCATGAGCGGGGGGTGGGTGGTTCGGGCTAGAAACACACAGGGCTTGAGTAGGGGGTGAGGGTAGAGACAGACGGGGCATGAGCGGGGGGTTGGCGGGAGGGGTAGAGACACACGGGGCATGAGCGGGGGGTGGGCAGGAGGGATAGAGACACATGGGGCATGAGCGGGGGGTGGGCGGGAGGGATAGAGACACACGGGGCATGAGCGGGGGGTGGGCGGGAGGGATAAAGACACACGGGGCATGAGCGGGGGGTGGGAGGGAGGAATAGAGACACACGGGGCATGAGCGCGGGGTGGGGGGGAGGAAGAGAGACACATGGGGCATGAGCGGGGGGTGGGCGGGTGGGATAGAGACACACAGGGCTGGGGGGGTGGGGGGACAAACAAAAACACGGACATGCCGCACGGACATGAGTTTGTGCGGCAGATCCCGCTCCTCGGCCCTCCGCTGGCCACCGTGTGGGATGGCGTGAGCGGGGGGCTGGAGGAACAGGGGACACACGGAGCATGAGTGGGGGTGGGGGGGCCAGGAAGGACACACAGGGCATGAGCGGGGTGGGGGGGACAAGAGACAGACACGCTCCTGCTGACCTGACAAAGCCTCTCATGCGGGAAAGAAAGATGGCGGGCGTCTCTGAAGCCAGACGCACTGCACGCTTTCACCGCATCCAATGAGAGAGCACGTCAGATGTCCGCGGACATCACGCAAGCTGCTGGCCCAAACACCGTCCTGTCCGCGGAGCGAACAGGGAAGTGTGTCCGCGAAGCGAACACAGATATCACACATTTTTTTTTTACCTACTTTTTGGTCATTTAAACAAAAACTACTGGACAGATTTCACCAAATTTGCAAAAGCACGCTTTCGGGACCAAGCCGCTGCTCCTGGTCCAAATTTGGTGAAAATCCGTCCAGCGGTTTGGGCTGTAGACGCAAGCAAAAATGTTTTCCCATTCAGTCTATGGGAAAAAAAAAGTTTTGGGACCCCCCCCTATAACTTTGCCCCCCCTGGACGAATCCTCACCATGTAATATATATATATATATATATATATATATATATATAGTATTTATATATATATAGTATTTTCTCAGTGTCAGCAAGAATCAGAATATAAGCAAGAATTCCGTATACTCCAAAAAAGCCTTACAAGAAAAAAAGACATTGGTGCTTTTTTCGCTGTGGAACAGTCTTTTCTAATTCAATTTAGCATCAAAGAGAGGCTGGAGGGCTGGTGCCAGATGGAACTCAGGCAGTTATGTTGTACTGAATAAGACTGATAACTGGGCTCAGGGTCTGGGGGAATCGTAATATTAATCTTAAACATGTTGTTATCATCTTCAGCTCTTGATACTTGCAATCTGTTTTCCAGGGAGCGAAGAGATGTTCAGTCTGTTCGCCCATCAGCCTGCTCCCATGGGCAAGAGACAGCGTGAGACTCCTGTCACGGGTCCGAGTGTGAGTACTTCCCCTGAGCCTTCTAACATTGGAGAGGGATGTTCTGGGTAACTGTGAATGTGGGAGGCCAGAGGAATGGAATTGGAGGAGAATGTTCGGGATTCTGATTCAGTTTTTGCCGGCATCGACACTTTTAGCCATGAATGCATGGCATTCCAGCAAGTCAGCGTGGCTGAAGCATTCTAGCCAATCAGAATGCATGTAACAACCCGACCCTCTGATTGGACACACTCTCACTGTACCTGAGCATTTATATACGTTAGAGGTTTCTGCGACCCCTTTCAATAGATCAGCAGTTTGCAACCTTATTGGCTATTCAGATCTTTTGAACTACAGATGCAATTCGACTAAGCAGCATAGTCAATGGTGAGGGATGATGGGAGCTGTAGTCCAAAAAATCTTCTGCTTTCTGTTGAACCCTTTTCCAGCTTCACTTTCCCCATCAACTCAGGGCTTATGTTATAGGGTCTCCCAGGATGTAGGCCACTAGCTCCTGAGCGCGCTTTTCCAGTACGACTGCTTCTTCACTCAGGGACTGAATCCTTCCCGGCCCTCCATGTCTCAATAAAAGTCTGGGGCATGCCTCACGTCTCCCTTCCAATCTCAGAGAATTATACCTCTACCCTTCAGTGAGGGAAGGTGCCTAGAAGACCCATTTAAGCTTATCTAGTTGTATACCATGTCAAGCATACAGTAGTGAAACAGCGGACCAGCATTATATTAGTGGACATCTCTGCTATATTTAGAAATGGATATCAAGGTACACACATGCTGACCGGCCACGCAAATCGAGACACATGCATATTTTCTCATTGGTTTTAGCACTACTACCGCAGGAGTAAACCAGTGTGAGAACTCAAAGTGCTCTATAGATCTGCTCACACACAACCTGTGATGCTGGCCATTGCTAGTTTCTATGGAAACTGTAAACATACAAATAAGAGAATTGCAAAGCTGGAAAAGATTACTGTATCAGCCCTCTTGCATCGTAATCACAACACCGGAACAGTCAAGACAGGACTAGTTTCAATGCAGACTAGTTTCAACTGCTAAGATATGTGTTGCAAAGCTGCTAAGGTTGGCACATATTGGCTTCTGTACAGCTCTAGTCAATGGGCCAGATCTTGCCGGGTACTAAATCTGGCATCAGATGTCTGACCGGATCTCAAGACTCAGCCTGCCTCAGCCATGTCCTGGTAACCCGGTGCTGGAAAGACCAGACCAAAAGCCAAAAACTTGAGTGTGGGTGGCAGAGCCACTCGCAATAGATTGGTGCCATGAGCAACATGCTCTTCTGGCTCTGCCCCTTATGTATGCACTGTGGGATATTTCAACACATGCCAATGCGCCCTACTACATCCCTTTGCCAATGGGGGAAAGAAAACTGCCAAAAATGGATGTGCTAAACCATGTGCGCACCAAATCTGCAAAACTGTGCATGGTTAATAAATCACAAAAAGGCTGCATCACAATGCCACACACAGGCAAAGTTGATGTCAAAACCAAGGTCCATGCAGGAGAATGCCAGTGGGTGCTGTTACCTGCACATGAAGCAAGGCCACAGAAGTGAGCTAAAATCCGAAAATGCCTTTAAAATACCGTTTTCCCAATCAATTGCAACCGTTAAAGTGCTGTTTCGACGATAATTTCACTCATTTTCCAGGTGAAATATTGAAATGAAAAGTGTGCTGGAACCACCAATCATCCAGTGCAGTCAGAGAAAACCGGGCCTCACTGCCTGACAGTTGCATAAGAAAATTAGATGTGAAGCCCAGTTTAAAGTGTTTCTTTTTCCTGAAGAAATTGCAAAATTTGCGTATTTGAAGCATGTTTGTGAAGGGCTTAATTCTTTTAAATGTCCAAATCCCTTATAAACTGTGCTTATTTTTATATGTGTTAAAGAAAATACTTTATTGTGAATTTTAAAGCAACCCAGTATTGGAGTTAAGTAACTGCTTAATTCTGATTGGACAGTGACTAGCCTGGGAAAGTTTGACACTTCAGTTTGACAGTCCCTTGCTACAGGAAGGCTAACGGATGCTGGAGGTTCTCGCATATGGAGCACAATAGACTTCATTAGACATTCGTCTTTTGGCTCAGCCAGGAACAAAGGACAGGCTGAGCATTGACCTCTGCTGGGGAGGGGCAGTATGCTTCCCTCTACACCCCACCGTGATCAAAGGAATGCAACAGCTGCTGCCTGTAAAGGGGAAGTTACAAAGTAGAACTTTGATGTTTAAATCCTTATTTGTGATTAAGTTTGAAACTCTTTAACTGTGCAACCTAAAGGAGGATACATCTGAAAATTGGTAGATGTTAACCTAATTTTAGACTTTTGCTTTGAAGACATTGATGGACCCTGTACCACCTAACGAGCCAAAGTTACAGGAAAAACCCTAATAGTAGCAGAACTATTAATGTTGCAAGCCTAATATTGTATATTCATGCTCCAGTGATAATTGCCCAGCGATGTACTGAATTTGAAATTATTAGTCCAAACTGTTATGATTAAAATTGATAAAATTCTATAGAATGAGAAAGACACCTCTCACAGAGATGGGGATTGAATGTGAATATAACCCATCAAATATGCAATGTATGTGTCCAATTTTATTAGGGGACATAATTTTAGAAATGTACATTTGTGCAAAAGTTAAGTTTTGGGCAAAATCAATGTGGGAGTTCCTAAATCCCATCATAAAGATGACAGCTCTTTTCTAACTGCCAACCAGAACAAGACAAGTGCCTGTGGACACTCATAGCTGTGGGGGTGTGTTTTGAAATCCTGCCCACACCATAAACTTTGTGATGTCACTTGGTAGGATAAATATAGGAGCTTCACCACACATAGAACATACTGCTTCCAGAACACATCCATATTTCCGCGCAGCTTCTTGTTCCTGACTTCTTCATCTTGGAGCTGACTCAAGATGAAGAGTTCATCAGAACTCTTCATCTTGGAGCTGACTCAAGATTTCTTTGCAGAATCCAGGCCTTATCATTGCTGAACTCTGTTTAGCTAAGCCCAAATTCAACCATCACAAAACTTAAGAGAATTTAATCCTGATCCAGTTTGGCTTGCTACAATTAAGGCCTGCCCGCTGAAACTTACATCCTGCTACCTATTATGTCCAGTGACCAGAAGGGCCCATCCAAATCCAGTCTGAGGTGCAGTCCAAAATTGACCAGAACCGCACTGCTAATTCAGTCCCACCAGAGCTGCCCTGCTGCCGGCTGACCCGATCCGATGACCAGAACTTTGACGGTCCAATTTTAATTACAAGGGACTGTAAGTATTAATAGGAAGAACAGTGACCCATAGTATATTTGCATTATCTTATCCCAATCTCAAACCATCCAATCCTTAATTTCAGAACCTTAATTGTGTCAGAACCACTCTTGAGCTGATTCTTTTCTCATTTGTGTTACAAAGCTATAAGTCATTAGTGATTTTGAGTAACTAAAGTAAATCCCAGAAAGAAATAGAGTATCCACCACATGAAGGGTTACACTGGCCATGTAACTGTGGAGATTCATGTGTGGCATTCTCTTTTTCATAGTCATTAATATAGTGTAATGAAACCAATCTGTCATTTTTAAAACCAAATTTCTGTTTTAATTTTCTCACCTATTTTTCAAAAATGCCTCTCACTAAAACCTCCATAACATCTTCAATTTTAAAGATAGAAACAACATTTCAACTCTCACTGATACATAAGACCCCTAGCTACATTTGACCCATTTATTTATCAAAATTCGCCTAGTGAAATTCTGCCGTAAATTTGCAGTTTTCAAAAGTTTACACGTGTCTTTTTCCCATTCAAAGTGTTTCTCAAATCACATACTGATCTAAAGTGTGTTCCTTTGTTATCTTGTAGCTCATGTTTGTTAGGACCTGCTTAGTGTTGCTTTCCTGAGAATTATTTTCCATTTAAGCATTTTTGCACCCTTTTGCAGCAGATTTCCTGTTAAGTAAATGGGAAGCACGATTCTGGAGACGAATATTACATTAACCCAACTGTATCCCACATGTATGGTTAAGATATCAATTGGGGTTAGTCTCACTACAAGCCCTATACAACTGGAGGTGTTGTGCAATGTTCAGAAAGTGCTTAATATCAACCAATGCTAACAGTGTATTGAAACTTCTATCAATGGATATGTTTTCCTCTAGTCATCCTTTCTTGGTGAATTGGTCTGAACATGTATGTAATATACGAACAAATATAGATGTGAGCATTGATTTACTGGTATCAAACCCTGACAAAGTAAAAAGGAATCTCTACAATCTAGATTGGATCAACACATGTGACAAGTGTGTACAATATAAAGAAGGGACCTGTAGTAGATTTCCACCAAATAAATGGGGCACACTCTCATCTTACCTTCTTAGATCACCTTCACCGCAATATAGACAGGCGATAATGAGATTACGCTTTAATTTGTGGCCAGTCAGAGAAGTTTTGGTTACACGACAGCAACTAGAACTTCATGGAGATGTGTGTAGGTTCTGGAATGATGTTAATATATCAGAAACTCTCAAACATCTAATTACTGAATGTCCTGCACTGATTTCTTTGAGGCAAATTCACTTTGATAAACATTGTACATTTCTGGGCAATCTGCAATACAGTGAATGTTGGACAATAATTGTGAGCACTCGTTTTCCAGTGTTGCAGATTGCAACAGTAATTCTTTTGAATAGTCTGCAACTATCACCTATAATGGAAAGCACATTGAACTAAACTGAAAGTGAATTGTCAATTGATCGTGAGTCCTCAATGAAATATATGGGTTGAGATGCATGATATGAAATGTAAAGGAAAAATGAAATACTTTGGAACAGTATAATTATTGATATGACTAAGTTGAGTTAATCTATCACTTGTAAAGTATCACAACTGCAGAAACCTTTATTTTTATTGTATTTCTGTATTTTAATTTTGTGTTTTAGTGGTCTATTTTTCTTTTATCACTGTATGATGTATTTTAATGATGTTTTAAGTGAAACAACTTTGTATGATCAAAGTGGGAACATTGAAAGGTTGATTAATTTCAACTAAAACAATTAATAAAAATAATTTTAAAAAAAGTCTACTCTGTGCCCACTAGCACACAGAGCAGATTAGATAATTTGCCTTATCCATGATTTGAATTCTACTATTTGTAGTCTCCTTTCCATGACAGTCAAGATGAGGGTGAGATAGTAATGTCACAATTGTGCACATTTTGCCTAACATATTTACATAAAAACATATTTGTGTGATTACCTTACTATGGTTTGTGAACTTTTCAAGCCATCTTCATGAAAAAGTGTATTGTAACAGGTGGGTGAGGCGGTGAGATGAGAGTGCCAGTGAGTCGTAAATATGTGCCCAGGATGTGGCAAGCGAGTTTGTAATCCTTTGAGACAGGAGCAGTTATTTATCACGTTGGTGGTGACGTGCTGCTTTTCAGGGCACAAGGAAAGGACACATGTGGCTGTTGCTTTTCTTCAGAGGGCAGGTGCAACACCCCAAAGTGTTTTTGAGGCCGGCAAGCTTGCTCATGTGTTTGAATTCCAGGATTTCACCCGGGTAGTCACGCTCCCAGTGTTTATGCTTACCCACTAGATCACATAACATTGACATCAATGCACATGTCTCCTATTTGGATTTTTCTTTTATTTCTAGGGAATATTGCACTATAGATTGCTGGGTTTAAAATGTGAGCACCTTTTATTCTTTGCCAGCGCAGTTGTTAGAAAATCTCATCTCTCAGGTTAGTCTCTAGTGATGGGATCCCAAAGCGATTTTAAAGTGGCAATGATAACATATTTTGGTAAAGTGAAACTGGTGTACAGTGTGGAGTTTGGAAATAAGCAGCATGGAAGAAATTGCACCATTTTTAAACTATTATATTGAACATTTCCCTGGAGCAGAGTTCAACTGCTAACTCCGCCACTTCTGAACTCTGCCTCCTCAGAACTCCACCCCATCCTCCAGACTCACCCGCACCCCGGCTCTTGTGGGATCCCCCCTTCCAATGCTTCAATTTCCACCACCGCTTTCCTGTATAATCCCAAAGCAAGAACAGTGAAATGGGGAATATGTTTGATAACAATGATACATGCTGCTGTGAAGGACTGCCAGAAATCTGAATTACAAATCTTCAAAATGAAGATTAAAATATGGTGTGGGAGTATTGATTTCATATTATAGTCAACAGAACGATCGTTTGGTGTTTTGATAAGACCCCGTTGAATTTTCGAAATATTGTTTGTTTCATTTTACCCCTACGTGGTTCAAACAAATTGCTTTTCCCATCACAGCTAAAGCATAGGGCGTTTATGTCGGTCAAGTGGTACAACGAGTAGAGGCTCGCTTCGACATCTTGCAGAGCCTTCTAATGCAGGGTCAAATCCCAGAGGGGCCAAACTCAGCCTTTCATCCTTCCGAAGTAGATAAATGAGCACCACACACCGTGGGTAATAATAAGCAGCGCTCAGATACCTGAGGGTGTGTGGCGCTATATAAATGCCAAATTATTATTATTATTATTATTGTTATGTAAATCCTGTGACACAAGTCTTTCTTCTATGCTTATTGGATGTTTCAAAACACTTCCTCATAGCTCTATCCTGCCCCCATGTGTACTCTTCCTGGACCGGGAACAATATGCTCTGCTCTGTTTAAAATGTTTTAAAAAAACAGCAAATTAATCTCATTTCTTTGCTTTTGGCAGGAAATCCTCTGCAGGAGTGGAAACAAATAGTATTTTCTCAATTCCAGTCCCCATTGAATATAAGCAAGACTTTGCCAGGTAACATTTTGAAGTCCCAAGACCGGTTTGGAAGCAACAAAACAATTAATAAGGTTTTTGTGCCGTGAAACGGTGGTTTGAAAATTAATTTTAGCATTAGAGACATGAATGACGGATGGTGGGTGGATCACAGATGGCCTTCAGGGGTGATTTTGTGTTCCGTAAGATTGATAACCAAACTGTGGGGGTTGATTACGTAGTTAATCTAAAGTATGTTGCAGTCAGCTTTAGCTCTTGATTCTTGCAATCTGTTTGTCAGGGAATGAGAGGTGGTAGATCAGCTTGATCCTGTGTTTCAGAGATGTGGCGAGACACATCATGTGTGTAAGAAAGGAGCCATGCAGACCCTGTGTGTCAGGGATGGAGCCAGGCAGCCCATGTGTGTCAGGGATGGAGCCAAGCATCCATGTGTCTCATGGATGGAGTCATGCAGGTCATCTGTGTCAGGGATGGGGCCGGACAGCCCCTGTGTGTCAGGTGAAGTGGGAGAATGGAAGACCAGGCTCCCGTCCTTCGCCTCTCGCGCTTGGCCTAGAGGGTCACGACCCAAACACCCGCCACGAGAAGAGTTTGTCCATTTACCAGACGACCAGATACCCTGGTACAGGAACATACGGATGTGTCCATCTGCTTGCCCAGCAGCCCGCACTGGCCATACCGACACCTGCGGCACGGATCAACTAGACTAAAATCTACACGTCGTTAGAGATGCCATGACGACCTAGACAACGGGAAGCACATCTGTACAAATATACACACTGGACATTCCCACACCAACCTACACGAAGAATATACTCAGTGCTATGACATAGGCGACAGGCATATTCACGGACGTGCATCTTTATTATTTTTACATAGGCTTTCAGAATGCAGAAACGCAAGACGCGTCATGAACTCTTTTACTAGCTTGCTCACGCTTCTCTTGAAACCAGTTACCGCCATGAGAAGTATAATGAAGACAATACTGGTTATGAAATTATATGCTCCTATAACCTAAAGCACCTGTGCACCAAACGGACAACTTATGCACCAGGCCCAAGTAGGCCTCAAACAAGAGCTCCCGTGGACATCAACAAGGCAAGAGTCAGTTGCTGATCCTGTAGAATGAGCTCGGCGAAGCAACCAGCCAAGGTCGCAATGTTGCAAACCCACGTTCCAAGAGCAAATCATCAAAGGCACGATGTTGCAACCTCGTACTCCGCGCACCAACGTTAAAGTCACACCGACAAATTAAACCAGACGCGCAGTAGAAAAACAATATTAATTGTGCAGAATTCTGCCTCTTTCACGGTCCCTCCCCACGTGACCAAGCCGAACCTGACGAGATGCCAAACCCAGGAGAACAGAGGCGTCTGGATCCCTCGCTACGAGACACTGGCAGATACACTTGAAAGGCTCAATGGACATCTGCAACAGTGGGAACGGTACCCCGTCCAGCTATGAATAAGTCCTCACATTGTCTGCATGTACCCATAGTGAAACATTGTTGCAACTTACAGGTACACCGAGAGCTGGGAACGACGGTGGTCCCAGGCTGGGAAGCTCACGGGCGCACCAATCAGAACATGGGGCTCTTATCACTGACGCCAGCAAATTTAGCCAATCCTCAGGAGTCTTCATGTAACAATTCTCATGTATCTAATTGTAGGGACAACCCAGATATACCACCTGACTACACCTTGTCCACTAATATCTTTCTCTATATGTGTGCTATACTAACCCTACCACTCGAACATCCAATTAAGAGTGGCGATAGGTTTTTTGTTAACTTTCTGAAGTGACGCAAGTAGCGCGTCATAATACAGTAAAAAGGGCCTGCGAGCCCCACGATTGTGTGTGTGTCAGGACGAACGCGTACGCTCCTTGACCCATCCCTGCCGTTTTGTCTAATAAACAGCAGAGTCACCTTGCTCCTTGTGTGCGTCTCATACTCTATCTCATCTCATCTGGGATATACACGGGAGGAGTTGGGGCCTCCCTGCCTGGAGGTCCGCGGACGGCCCGGCCGACCCCGGAAGAATTCCCCCCCCCCGACACAGGGATGGAGCCAGGCAGGCCATGTGTGTCAGGGAAGGAGCCAGGAAGCCCATGTGTGTCAGTGATGGAGCCATGCAGGTCATGTGTGTCAGGGATGGAGCCAGGCAGGCCATGTGTGTCAGGGACGGATACAGGCAGCCATGTGTGTCAGGGATGGAACCAGACAGGTCATGTGTGTCAGGGATGGAGCCCGGCAGCCCATGTGTCAGGGATGGAGTCAATCATCCATGTGTCTCAGGGATGGAGCATGCAGGTCATGTGTGTCAGGGATGGAGCCAGGCAGCCTATGTGTGTCAGGGATGGAGCCGGGCAGCCCTTTGTGTCAGTGATGGAGCCATGCAGGTCATTTATGTCAGGGAAGGAGCCAGGCCATGTGTGTCAGGGATGGAGCCAGGCAGCTCATGTTTGTCTGGGATGGAGCCAGGCAGCTCATGTGTGCCAGGGATGGAGCCAGACAGGCCATGTGTGTTGGGGATGCAGCCAGACAGGCCATGTGTGTCAGTGATGGAGCCAGGCAGCTCAGTGTGTCAGGGATGGAGTCAAGCATCCATGTGTCTCAGGGATGGAGTCATGCAGGTCATGTGTGTCAGGGATGGAGCCACGCAGCCTATGTTTGTCAGGGATGGAGCCGAGCAGCCCATGTGTGTTAGTGATGAAGCCATGCAGGTCATGGGTGTCAGGGATGGAGCCAGGCAGGCAATGTGTGTCAGGGATGGAGGCACCCAACTCATGTGTGTCAGTGATGGAGTCGGGCAGCTCATGTTTTGTCAGGGATGGAGCCACCCAACTCATGTGTGTCAGTGATGAAGTCGGGCAGCTCATTTTTGTCAGGGATGGAGCCACCCAACTCATGTGTGTCAGTGATGGAGTCAGGCAAATCATGTGGATCAGAGATGGAGCTGGGCAGCTCATGTGTGCCAGGGATGGAGCCAGCCTACTCGTGTGTGTCAGGGATGGAGTCAGGCAGTCCATGTGTCTCAGATATGGAGCCAGGCAGCCCACGTGTGTCAGGGAGGGAGCCAGGCAGGCCATGTATGTCAGTGATGGAGTCAGGCAGGTCATATGTGTCAGGGATGGAGCCAGGCAGGCCATGTGTGTCAGTGATGGAGCCAGGCAGGTCATATGTGTCAGGGATGGAGCCAGGCAGGCCATGTGTGTCAGTGATGGAGCCAGGCAGGTCATATGTGTCAGGGATGGAGCCAGGCAGGCCATGTTGTGGAAACAGAGAAATTTACATGAGGCCGGGAAGCCCAAAAGGAAACACACCAACACAGGTTACAAAGGACATACAAAGCGCTTTATTTCAAAGTTACAAAGTTACCAAAGTCAATTGACATGCGAATAGCTATTCGGCTCTCTGACTAACACACGAACCTTCAACGTTAGGTTCGCACTGAAAGTGGGAGAGACCGATCATCGGGATGCTTGGGTTTTTTATACATTTAGTACTGCATTGGCCAGCCCTCTTACAAGTTAACCATTTCTGGAACCATGGCTAGGGTTCGTAGCCAGGTCGAACACACAATTTCCATACATTAGATCAGTTCCGCTGATACGGTTACATATTTACACATAGGTTAAACAGAGGACAGGGTCTTAGTTCATGACCCTAACAAGTAGCCTACAGACATATTATTCATTCACGTGTGCGGAGGTCACCATGGCCGAAGTCTTACTCGAAATGTCATTCGGCCTCCATTTTGTGATTCAGGGTGACTTCCACACTGCAAGAGTACCTAAAATGGCGGCTAGATCCAAGATGGTGGTTTACACGATACATTAAGGTCAAGACCTTGCCGCGGAACCTATGTACATAGTATCCTTTAGACAGCTTGGCGTAGGCCAACATACATTTAAACGATGCGATTGGGGTCATAATATTATATCGATTTCCACAGACCCTCCTTTTGGCCTATGCCAAGTGCTAAAACATTATTTCCTAATACTTTTGAAAGTACTTGAAGGCATCAGCATCCATAGGTTCCGCATCATTGTCTGAAATGTCAATAGCCATAAAGTTGTTCATAAGAACTTCTTGCAACATGAATTCTTTAGATGCTGTCTTCGGGGTATATATTCTACGCCCTATTGCGCTCATAACTTGGGCACAACATCCCCCTATCATTCCGCATATACTCGGGAGGCATTGAAAACAGCAGCAAAGGAATAACAGAGTCCCTAAAATACCTAAAATAACAGAAAGCACCTTCCACCCCCAAGATCGTAGAGAATCCCAAAACCAAGTACTAAGGCTCCAGTCTCCTACGGGGATATGGACTTCAGAACTAAGAGTGTGTAAATTCTGAATTGCTTTGAATATTGTTGGTGAAGAATCTGGTACAAAAACACAGCAAGCGGACCCCACTAATTTACATACTCCACCTCGTTCAGCTAAAATGACATCTAATGCCATTCGATTTTGAAGTGCTACCAATCTTATCGCCTTTTGCTCTAAGGTCATATTGTAAAGTATGTCCGTGGTCCGGTTGATTGTTTTCTCCAACACCCTCGCTAATCCCCTGATGTTTTCTGAATTTGCTATTTGTCCCCAGAAGGGAACTACTGATTTGGCTATATCCCCGAACACTTGTCCAGGGGTATCTCCATCATTATCCCGTCGCGGGCGAGCCTTAGATACCTCTAAGGTACTGGCTATAAATATGCCTGGTAACAATATCCCTAAATAACAAGTCCCCTGCCAATCCTTGGGCAACCAGGGAAAAGCTAAACTACCACACACAAAATAAACCGGTCCCCCTACATACAAAGGCCTATTTTCCCCAGTCAAATTTACAATATTTATACAAGGCTCGAAATCTCCCATTGGCCTAGTGCCGTTTCTTTGCACACAGAAAGGGACAGAATCAGGACTGTGATTTACAGAATAAGAAGGAGGCATGGCATCCTTATTGCCTATCGGAGCCATCTTGAAAGAAACTAGATTTTGAAAAGGAAAAGAAAGTTTATCAGACGGCCTAATAGAAGCGATATTAGGTCTACTCCTATTTGCGAAAAGCGAGCATCCCAGGGGAGTCAATTCACGTTTTTCAAATTCATTCAAATTAGTCCCATCGAAGTTCCCTGAGATGCTATCATTCCATCGGCCAAAAAAAAGTGCTCTAAGAGAGGCATAGCAAGAGGTTGTTAAAGGTAAGGGATGTACATACCATCCCAGTCCCTTGTTCCCATGTTGTGGTAAGTGAGTGCAGACCCAACAATTACTCCTATTAAAAATTGCATGCGTAGCATTCATCACTATCATCAAAGTGTTATTATAATATTTCTGTCTATGCCGAGAGTCCCTAGGGGACAGAGTGTAAAGCTGTACAGAGGGAGTCAAAACAGTTGGTACAATTTTGGTCGGTAACAGAGGCTTCAAAGTATAAATTTCTTCAAAGTACCAAAGTCCCACGGCAGCAGTTGCAAAACTAACAATAATCAAAACGAGAACACAACAGTACGTTTTCGGGGCCCAGGCACATTGTCCATTGTTCGAATTGGTCACCTCCTTATCTAATAGTTCAATACGAGGAGCAGCGGTGAAGGCGGCAGGCATCATGGTTATCCCGATCGAGGGCCCCAATGTTCGTTGCTGGCGGCACTTCGGCCGCGCGACTTCTTAGTCCTTCCCAACCCTGGCCAACAGAACCCCCCCTTTTCTTTGTTCCAAAAAAAGGGAAGACGATAGTATTTCAATCACTCCTTTTTCTTCCAGATGCACGATACTCGTGCGGCGATTTTATTTGCGTGGTCGAAGGTTGTACCGGATGGTACCCAAGTTTGTTGAATCCAAAAGTAAAGTATCGTCGCTCCCTGAGGGGAGCGTCGTATCAGTAGCGACGGAAGTCGCAGAGCTCGAAACAAGGTTTTCCGGAAGTGATTGATCAAGGGAGTGTGGAGACAAAATGGACGGCTCCCCGAGCTCCTCAGGCTCAGAGAACTTCTCCGACGCACTCACAACGCTGCCTGCTACTCTGAGATCAGAGAGTGTAGCACCAGCGAGAGGTTCTGTTTCTTCTGTAACGTGTGGCGTCGGGTGAGGGATCTTCTTGATATGTGTTGCATGTATCCAGTTCTTCTTTCCTGCCACCCGCACTGCCGTCCTGGTGACCAATAAAACCTGGTAGGGTCCCCACCAGCGAGGCGCGAGACAGGAAGACCTTTCGTAGGCCTTCACCAGGACCCAGCTGCCGGGCAATATATCGTGTCCTGGGCCCGTAAACCGTACAGGTAAGGCAGCATTCACCTGGTGGTAAATGAAATACAGATTTTTAGTCAACTGATTACAATAGTCTATGAGCAATACATTCTCCACATCCCTCAGGGCTTTAGGTTTAGGGAGACCCCAAATATTAGCAGGCCTTCCCATTACTACCTCGAATGGAGAGAGCCCAGTTCTAGTCTGGGGTGTGGTGCGCATAGCTAACAACACAATAGGTAAAGCATCTGGCCATTTTAATTTAGTGTCGGCACATGTTTTTGCAAGTTTGTTTTTCAAAATACCATTGTGTCTTTCTACCAACCCCGCACTTTGAGGGTGCCTAGCTGAATGAAAACGTTTCTCTATCCCTAAGGCAACACATATTTGCAACATTACGGCTGCGATGAAGTGGGGGCCGTTGTCCGACCAAATTATCCTCGGGAGCCCAAATCGAGGAAAATAGTCTTTTACCAAGATCTTTGCGGTGGTCATGGCGGTAGCATCTTTGACGGGGAAAGCCTCGACCCATTTGCTAAAAGCACAAATGATAAGAAGAACATATTTCAAGTTATTACATCGCTCCATTTCAATAAAATCAAGGTGAATGGTTTCAAAGGGGACAGAGGAGGGCCCGAAACTTCCCCTTGGAGTCACTGTCCCTTTACCCACATTGTGCTGCAGGCAAATCATACAGTTCTGGATGTATTTTTTTGCAGTTTCCAAAATTTTATCATTCACCCAAACCTGCTGTAATATCTTCGCAATTTGCTGGGCACACACATGTGTTGGACCGTGTGCCATCGTAACCATTGCTAATACATAAGAATCAGGAAGCAACCATTTCCCATCAGATGCGTCCACCCAACACCCTTCGTCATCCAATTTCCCCATGCCTTCAGCCCATTTCCTAGATTCTTCAACAGAGGCATCAGTCTGAATATCTCGCACAGACCCAATGCCTTCATCTATTATACAACCATCTCTCACTTCCCTCGAGGTGTACATGTCTGTGCTAAGGTCTGTAGCTGTTTGTCTAGCTATCAAATCTGCAAAAGCATTTCCTCTTCCCACATTGTCTATGACCTTGCGATGTGCTGCACATTTCATGATTGCTAATTGTTCAGGGAGTGAGAGCGCAAAAAGTAGTTGTACTATTAAGGGACCATGCTGAATCTTGGTCCCGTGTGAGGTCAGAAACCCTCTTTCCGACCACAGTTTTCCGAAATTGTGAGCCACCCCAAAGGCGTACTGACTATCCGTATAAATGTTAACTCTATGCCCTTGGGAGAGCTCACAAGCGCGGGTCAACGCTATAATCTCTGCGGCCTGCGCGGAGTTATGCGGAATCCTTTTAGTTTCTACGATCCTGTTCAAAGTAGTAACTGCATAAGCAGCTGTAGACGTGCCATTCGGAAGTTTAAAACAGGAGCCATCACAAAACAGCTCCCCTTCCGCATTCTCCAAAGGAGTATCTGAGAGGTCTATTCTGCCCTTTGTTTCTTGTTCGGTGGCATACAGGCAGTCATGTGATCCGTCATCGCCGCAAGCAATAGTTTGCGGGAGAGGCAAAAGTTCAGCCGGATTGAGAACACAACACCTTTTAATTTGGATATGAGGAGCAAATAGAACTAATTCGTACCTGGTCAACCGGGCAGAAGTAAGGTGTTGTGTTTGAGTTTTATTCAATAGAATATCGACAGAGTGAGGTACCATCAAAATTAAATCGTGGCCTAGGACCATCCCCTCACTCTGTTTTACAGATGCAGCGGCAGCAGCAACAGCGCGCAGACATCGCGGCAAAGCGCATGCAACAGGATCGAGGGCGGAGGAATAATAGCCGCACGGCCTATTCTTCCCTCCATGTTCCTGTGTTAACACAGACAAAGCACATCCATTACATTCATGCACAAACAACACAAAGGCCTTATCGTAATTTGGTGTACCCAGAACCGGTGCTGAACACAGCGCGGCTTTGAGAAGCTCAAATGATCGTTGATGTTCCGATTCCCATGGCAATGGCAGAGAAATGCCCTTCTTCGTCAAAGCCAACATCGGTTTTACCACTAGGGCAAAGTTCGGGATCCACAGTCTACAGTAGGACGCCATCCCTATCAGGGCTCTGACTTCCTTCTGTGTTTTTGGGACAGACATGCCAGAAATGTGTTTTATTCGTTCAGGTGTCAATCTTCTCCCCTCCTTTGACAGGAGGTAGCCTAGATAGGCAACCTCCTGACAACAATATTGAAATTTCTTAAGTGAAGCTTTGTGACCATTTTCAGCTAAATGAACAAGCAACAATATAGTGCCTTCTTTACAAGCTTTCTCAGAGTCTGCAGCCAGGAGCAAATCGTCTACATATTGAAGCAGCGTGCAAGTAGATGGTAATTCAAGGGTGTCGAGCTGCTCTTTTAAGGCTCTACTATAGATACTAGGACTTTCAGTATACCCTTGAGGTGCCCTTGTGAATGTAAACGAGCGTCCCCCCAAGGTGAACGCAAACAAATACCTGCTCTCCTCATGTATCGGAATACTAAAGAAGGCGTTTTTTAAATCTACAACACTAAAGTGTGTAGCCGTAGCAGGGATCATTGTTAAGATCGTTGTTACATCAGGCACGATTGGAAATTGTGGGGCTACCACCCGGTTAATAGCACGAAGATCTATTATAAACCGGTACGGAATTGCATTGTCGCCTTTCTTATATACTGGCAAGATCGGGCTATTACATAAGCTACCTGTAATCTCTTCGATCACTCCACGATGTACAAAATCGGAGACAATGCATTTCAGAGCGCGCTCTCCTTCAATTGAAATTTTATATTGCGGAATGCGCGGTAGCTTAACCCCATGTTTCAATATTATCTTAACAGGATCGATGTGCAATATCCCGACATCATTATCGTCTATTGCCCACAAACATTCTGGGACAATGTCAAATTCGGGAGGTAGAGGTCGGGTCAAGTATTGGGAGTTAAAGGGTTGCTGTGGTGAAACTGTTAATCTTATTCCGTCAGGGGAACAATGAATCACTGCATTCAGTTTCTTCAACAAATTCAACCCCAGCAAATTTTCTCCACAGTTTGAAGTAAGAAGAAAAGGGCACTGGTCTGTAAAAGGACCCAAAGAAACGGATACCGGCGCAGAAACCGGACAAACAGTTGGTATGCCAGAGAACCCTATAGAGACGTTTGTTTGCCCTGACAGTGGGATGTTTGGAACCCTCGAATGGTCGATAGAGCACTTTTGTGCTCCAGTGTCGATCAAGAACTGATGTTTCCTATTCCCCACCAATAATTCAACATAGGGGCCCTTCTGAATAACGGGAATAGGTAAAGGTTCCAAACGCTGCTTCGGGCAATCCTAGTAAGGCAGAACTTCATCAAAGGGAAGTTCCTCAGAAAGATAGGCGGCGGAAGGGTGATCAAATATATTTCTCGAGTCCATACTCGGAGTCTGATTTTCCCGTGAAAAAGGTTGCTGTGGATCTTGTAGAAGCTGACCCCTATCAGGGCCCCCTGCTCCGGGGCGGCCCCTTGGTCGCCTACCCATACCTCCAAATGTGCCTCCTGACCTCTGACGAAGGGCAGGGCACTGTGCTCGCCAGTGACCTTCCTGGCGGCAATAAGCACACTGATTAATATTTATAGAATTTGGAGGAGTATTTCCTCTTGGAATGTACTGACCTCTAGTCTGTGTCGTACCTCCTCTGGGGTTTCTGACAATTTGCTGCAACAATACCTTAGTCTTTAGGTCACCCCTTCTTTTTTCGATTTTCTCTTTTTCGTTATTAACCCGATTCTCGTAATACTGAGCCATATGCAAGACCTCTGACTGAGATTTTGCCTGCCAAGCGCTCTCTGAGGACATAATTTGCGACTGGATGTCGGGCAACAATCCACGCACAAATTTGTCCACAAACAACCTCTTCCCCGACTCTGTACCTAAATCCTGTCCACTGAAGTCGGAGAACACCTGTTCGAATCTATTAAAGAATTCAGTAGTACCTTCAGTTTTCCCTTGGACGCAGGCCGTAAACTTGTCCCAAATAATCCTTTTTTCCGGGATTATAGTTTTTAATTTGGCAACTATTCTATCAGGTAAAGTGAGTATTACCTGGGGTGGTTTCTCACCAGCTAGTCGTTCCCCATCTATTCTAGTTAAGTTTACCCATGTATCCCCTAACCCCGGCACATCATCTATTGTTCGTACCTGTTTCCATACATCAACAGGTAAAAGCACTGGAAACAATAAATCCATGTCACTTAAGGTGAACACAGAAGACTGCAAAACGGATTCTATTTCTTTGTAAAACCCTGTCGGGTTCTTCCTGATATCAGGGACTGATTGTCTAATCGTGTTCACTTCCTGTCGAGAGAACGGGACGTGAACAAACTGTGATACGTAATGTGCAGGGATATCCACCGCGGCAGCACCAGTCGCCGCGTTGGCGGGGATTTCTACTTTTGGGACAAAGGTCGGAGGGACCTCTCTCATAGGCAACTGAGATATAGGGACCTCCGACCGCTTACTGAGTAATAGGGCCAAATCGAGCGCTAAAGCAGCTGTAGAAGTGTCGGGCGAAAAAGCTCTTTTACAAATACCCAATAACTCTATGGGGCAACCAACCTTCTTCCTTATACATTCCTCCTGTAAGTGCTGTACCATCACTTGGATTACCTTCCTTTGCATCTCTACCGTGTATTGACTATATGTGTCATACACCTCATCTGGCGGTATCGATGAATCCGAGATCCATCGAATCGCGTCTTTGGTACAAATTCGTACTTCCTCAGGTGCTGAACTTCGGCACGAAAGGAACCGTTTTTGTGCATACATCCTGTCGTCCTCATCATCCTCGTTTTGTAACCTTTCAAAATCCCTCCTAAACTCAAACAATCTGTCAACATGTCCATATACTTTCTGCTCTGTATCCCTTGAAAGTGCCAAGGCATTCAGATCTCTCACCCCTTGTGGGAGATCCGAAGTCTGCAATCTACCCCACATTACACCTAAATGAATCCCCAGTCCTTCAATAAAAACGTTTTTCTCAGGAAAATCGTGCAAATTAGATAATGTTGAAAGTACATCAGTTTGATCACCTTTTTCCATACAATGTTTAGCCCAAGCAAATAGTTCCTGTTTCCTGCCCGCAGGAACAGTACTACGAGTCACAATTTTCGACCCTGCACCGGGATCTGATTTAGTGAACACGGGACTCCCCAGAATCGGAGGTGTAGGTGAACCTAACACAGGTGCAGGGGAAAGAGGTAATGTAATAGATGAAATAGACAGAGGAGCGACAACCAAAGAACTAGGGGCAGTAGGCTGCGCAGGAGGAGTAGGAATAACGATAGGAGCAATAGCAGGAACGGGCAAGGTGCCCACAACGGGAGCATACGGAGGTGGCGCTGAAGAATCAGGCCTCCGTTCGTTTAATATTTTCTCAATAAACTCCTCGGAAACATGAAAATCTTTAGAAGGGTACATTTTCTGGACTCCAAGCGAGAAAGCTCTATCCATCTTCTGAGTTTCATCTAATCGTTTTTCCTTGTCATACAACAATGCCTTTTCGGCATTCGTTTTATGACGTCGTGGATGTTTATCCCTACTTTTAAGCTGCTGTAATGCTTCCTTTTTCCAATTTTGTAACACATCAAAGGCTGCTGGCCTAGCCTTCTTTTTAAGCAAGATCGACTCTAAGTATTCAATACGGGGGATCTCAAAGCTACCATTGATTGGCCACTGAAATTCGGAGGGATTTCTGGTCTGTCTGTGCCAAATGTCATTAAATACAATACTACCAATGCCATACTTACAGTACATAGTACACGCCGGCGACCCCTCCTGTGGTGCCGGACGGCTAAATTCCAAAGATTGTCGATCGCTGCGGAACAGAACCCTAAAGCAGCTAGACAATTTCCCAGGCATTTCTCAAAAAATTGGTGTTACCTGGTCCAATAATTGTGTCTGCAGATACAATACGCCAAATTCAAATTGTCAGGGTTAAATTAAGAGCCGGGTCACGACTGCACCTGACCAAACCTAAGGAGGACCGTACGGTTTACAAAGGACTTCAACTAACAAATTTTACCTGCGTTCGGTGGTTTCGGCAAATCTGCCCGCCTCGGAATTGGACCCTCGTCAAGATGCCGTGTCAGACCGCACGACTATCGCCCAAGGATCGGATCGTGCAGCGCTGCCGAGGTATCGCGTCTCGATCGGTCGGGCCCACAGAATCACACCGTCCGATCCCGATTCGATAGTCTGCGTCAACCTTCAATGATCCGGCATCAATCTTGAGGGTCCCTATTCGGGCGCCAACTGTGGAAACAGAGAAATTTACATGAGGCCGGGAAGCCCAAAAGGAAACACACCAACACAGGTTACAAAGGACATACAAAGCGCTTTATTTCAAAGTTACAAAGTTACCAAAGTCAATTGACATGCGAATAGCTATTCGGCTCTCTGACTAACACACGAACCTTCAACGTTAGGTTCGCACTGAAAGTGGGAGAGACCGATCATCGGGATGCTTGGGTTTTTTATACATTTAGTACTGCATTGGCCAGCCCTCTTACAAGTTGACCATTTCTGGAACCATGGCTAGGGTTCGTAGCCAGGTCGAACACACAATTTCCATACATTAGATAAGTTCCGCTGATACGGGTACATATTTACACATAGGTTAAACAGAGGACAGGGTCTTAGTTCATGACCCTAACAAGTAGCCTACAGACATATTATTCATTCACGTGTGCGGAGGTCACCATGGCCGAAGTCTTACTCGAAATGTCATTCGGCCTCCATTTTGTGATTCAGGGTGACTTCCACACTGCAAGAGTACCTAAAATGGCGGCTAGATCCAAGATGGTGGTTTACACGATACATTAAGGTCAAGACCTTGCCGCGGAACCTATGTACATAGTATCCTTTAGACAGCTTGGCGTAGGCCAACATACATTTAAACGATGCGATTGGGGTCATAATATTATATCGATTTCCACAATGTGTGTCAGGAATGGAGCCAGGCAGCTCATGTGTGTCAGCGATGGAGCCAGGCAGCTCGTGTGCGTAAGAGATAGAGCCAGCCAGCTCATGTGTATCATGGATGGAGCCACCGAGCTCATGTGGGTCAGAGATGGAGCCAACTAGCCACCTCATTTGAGTCAAGGATGGAGCTGTTCGTTCTTCGACCCGTTTGTGGTAAGGAAGCCACAGAGACAGGTCTAGATACAACGATATTTTCATTCATATTGTTGTTTCCCTTTCTTTCTCCTTTCTCTTCTGTTTCCTCTCCTTCCCCCGCATTTGAGGCCTCATTACAAGCATGGCGGTCCGGGAACTACGGTACCAGTAAACATGCCGGTACCGTGGTTCCTGGACCAACATACTTTGTGCTCTGCTCGTGGGTGCTGTTTCACCCGCCAGGTTTTTCCTGGCGGGTGTAACGGCACCCGTGAGCAGAGCACGTCGGATGCACCGGCACAACTCTGTATGTGCCGGTGCATCTGACCTCCCCATCGCAATTCAGCCCTATGGGGCAGAATGGGAATCAGGAGGCCCTTGATTCTGGCACCCGCAAATGGGCAATTACCGGGTCCGCCGAGCTTGGCATGACCCGGATCTTGCCTATTCGCGGGTGCCGTAAAAAATGCAACTCTGCCGGCAGCCATGCGCTTAATAAGGGCACGGCTACCGCCAGAGCTGTAATGAGGCCCATGGTCTTTCTCTAAAAGGGCCAGGGCCACACAAAACCTCCCCTCACAAACCTCCTTAGGCCCTCCTCGTATTTCTTCAATAAGTCTCTTTGGCTTGATGATTGTTCTCTGTGGTCTCCTTCCATTATGCATTCGGACCTCTCCAATACTCGCTCCTTGTGCTTGGATTACTGGCTGCTCCTCTCTTTCCCTTACATCTCCTGGCACTTGGTTATTCTGTTCCTGGCTCCTTTCATCCTTTCTGTCTCCCGACATCCCTTCCTTTTCTATAAATTCCTTCGTCACTTCTTGTCTCGCATTCTGAGCGGTCATCATCGTTCCTTCTACTTCCGTCACCTGCAATGGTGTTGTTGTGCTTTGCATGCATTTTCCTCTGTATCCCCTGTCTCACCAGGACCTCATCCCCTGGTTCAAATTTCTTCCCTCTCGCTCCTCTTTTCAATTCAGTCCATTCTTCTGCATGTTGTTTTTTCCTCTGGCGTCAGTCTCTCTAACGGATACTTTGGAATCCCCTTGCTCTGAGTCCACTCTCAGTATCCTTGTCCTCGGTCGCTAGTCCACCATGAGTTCAGTCGGCGTCATTCCTGTGGCTTCATGCGGCGCGTTTCTGTAGTGACGTAGCATCCTGCACAGGGCTTGCTTAAACAACATCCCTTCAATGTGTTATTTCTGAATAGTCCTTTTAATGGAAGCCATACATCATTCGGCCATGCAGTTGGCCTGTGGCCATAACGGCGTGATTTTCTGTTGAACAAAACCCATGTGTTTTGCAAACTTGGCAATGGCAAATGCATGCCCATTGAAAGGGTGACCATTGTCTGCCTTCAACGTGTGGGGGATACCCCACTCACTGAATGGTTCATCAATTAACCACGCCACATGGGCAAAAGCTGTCGTATGTGTCCAATTCACGAGGGGGAGCATAGGAACTCATCAAAGATCACCAGCAAGTATTCACCAGACTACGTGGGTCTCTAAAAGTCCACAGCAATTCTCTGCTATGCTCTATATGGAATGACAATCTGTTGAAGTCACAGAGGAAGATCACCTTTTGCTATGCATTGGCATGGGAGACATGCCCGTCTCACCTCCTCCACCATGTCATCCATGAACAGGGACCACAAATGCAGCCGTAGCTGCTTCGTCATGTTCTGAATCCCACTGTGTCCTTCATGAGCAGCCTGCACCGTCCCTCTACGCAGTGATCTTGGGACGATGATGCCACATCCTCTCAGCAGTATGTCATGCTCAGCACTGCCAATTCCACGTGTATTTTCCCCAAACTGTCGGTTTCCCTGGCAGGGTGGCATTGCAGTATTTTTTTGTAGTCTCTCCATTTGTTGTTCCTGGTCAGTTCAAAGCAGTGGCGTTGCCAGGAATCTGGCAGGAATTTAGGAGGGGCACAGAGGGGGCCAGAGACAAAAGTAGGGGGAGCACAGACAAAAGTAGGGGGAGAACATGGTCACTGCTTGTCTTAGGTAGGAGGGGCACGAGGGGGGGCACAGGGTTTCACAGGGGGGCCCCGGCACCCCGAGGCCCCACCTAGCGACACCACTGGTTCAAAGGCGTGAGTAATCACTGGATCCTCCCTTGAAGCTTGTGCATATGTTTCTAACGTGAGTGCCGGCGGGAGGACATTCACGTAACATATCTAATGTACTCAGCATCCCCTTCTCTCGGCATCTGGCACCATTGACCTAGATGACGTGAAATGTAGTTGGCCGGGTTACTGTTCCCCCCCGGCCTGTGCACAATATCATAGTCATATACTTGGAGGCGAATCCCACACCTCGCGATGCATGACAGCATCTTTGTTCTTGGGTTCCCAAATAGCAATAATAGAGCCTGGTGATCCGTCACCAGTGTGATTTTATTCCCCAATGATGAAGTGGTGAAAATACTCACATGCCCACACTGCCACCAAGCTCTCCTTCTCCACTTCCAAATAGGCTCCTTCTGTGTTAGACAAAGCTTTGCTTGCATAGGCCTCGACGTGGATCAACGAGGAGCCTTCTGGGTATGGCTCCTAGGCCTATTGGACTGGCATCCTCAATGATCTCAGAGTCCCACAGAGCGTTAAATTATGCCAGATATCTCGCATTTGTGAGCGCCTTCTTTATTCGATCACACACATGTTGTCAATCTTCCGTCCACTGGAACGGTTCATCTTTCTTTAACAGTCTCCTCAAAGGTTTTGTTATTGTGGCATAGCTGGGCAGATACCTATCGCAATACCCTGCCATGCCGGGGAAAGATCCCACATCTGTCACTTGAGTGGGTGCAGCTAGTTCTGTTATGGTGCGCGCTTTCTACAGGTCATGTCTCATTCGATCAGCCGAGAAGATGTGTCCATAGAATCGTATCTTCTCCTTATTGATGTTACACTTATCAAAGTTTAAGGTGAGTCCGGCTGCTTTGAGAGTTTCACATACAGTCACCAGAGCTTGGTTGTGCTCTACCTGGGAGGTTCCATAGGTCAGAATATGATCACTGTAGCGAAAAGCTGTTTTGACTGGAAAGAGCACTTGTCTGATGGCTTCCTGAAAATTCTCTGCCATCAGGGAGATGCCAAAGTTTATGGCTTTTGTACCTAAATAGGCCTTCATGTGTTGCAAATGTAGTGATTGTCCTGAATGCGGTATGTAGTTCTAGATGGTGATAGCCTGATTTATATCAAGCTATGAGAACCTTGTGGCCTGGTTTAACTTCACAATCATGTCCTCTATTTTTGGTGCTGTGTTGGCCACCCACATGTCAATATACAGCCAAATGCATCCCCCTCCCAATGGAGAAATCCATGGGGAAGGCCCAACTGCTTTCTCAATGATTTTGTCTTGTAGCAGTTTATCCAGTTCTTGTGACACTGCCTGCTGCAGGTGGAACCCAACCCTCCAGGGGTGTTAGGGTACTGGGTGCACGTTTTTATCAAGGTGCAGCTGAATTATTGTTCCTTTTAGTTTCCCTTGTCCTTGAAAAAAGTGTATGGAATAGGAATGCGGTTCTAGGTTCGTTGAAAAGCCAAGCTTTCAGAGGAAAGTTACTGCAAGTCTCTAAGACAAACGGTCACGGAGATATGAGCGATATGGTAAAGGTCGTTTTTCAGATTTGAAATTTTAAAGTTCAAAGTGACAGCTAGCAACTAGAAATGACAGGTGAAAGCTTTACAAAATGACAGGTGACAGTTAGGAGGCAGTTCTACTTAGATTAAAATAGATTGAATTATATTATTTTAACTAAGAGATTGGTTCTGCACAGTTCTGCTAGGTACTCACAATATATTTAGATATAGAATGGGCCTCGCCACGGATCTGGTCAGGTTTTAGACTGGACTCTGGTCTGGTCTCGGCACTTCACAGTGATCTGGGTCAGCTCTCTGGTTCTGCTAACAGTGGTCTGGGTCAGCTCTGCTCTCTCTGGGTACAGCACTGCTTCTGGATCTTTCTGCACAGCTTTCTCTGGAGATTGATGGATTTGAAGTCTGGATCTCTGGATGTGGTATGGTCCGGCAGCATGCTCCGCAGCAAATGGAATTGAATGTCCCTACCTGTCCTGACTGTCTGCTTTTATGTATTTTGAAAGTGGGTGGAAAGGCTAGCTTCCTAGGCCCTACCCCTCTCCACTTGTCATTGGCCACTTCCTCCTCTTCCCCTTGATTGGGGGAATGAAATGAAGTGTCATCATGATGAGGTCTGTTTATGGTACAGAGAACCCACCCCTGTCAAATTACACACAATCTATATTTTGACCCAAAAGACTTATTTGCACAGGTACACATTTGTTTAAAATTACATGCACCCATCACATATCACAAGAGGTATACCCTGTCCAAATCTGCTCTTCCTGAGAGCTTGCATTGAGAAATGGCAACATATTTCACTTTTTGGTCAGGTTACCAATATCAGATTCTTACTCAAATTTACCCAAATGTGTGCAAGGCATGCAGGCATTAATTGATGAAGTATCAGACTTTTAACATGCATACATTTTAAGTAATACCCTCTTAACTGCTAGCTTGCCCCCAGATCATGCCACCGGTTCTAAAAACCTCTTAAAATGTGGGCAGAAAAATCACAAGAATGATGGTATCATTTAAATAATCATGACAAGTCCGTACTATGAGTTATTCATCTTTTTCTAAAACCATATTCTGGCTACAGGGGTGTGGTTTCCAGGTCACATGGTACAGAAACCAGTCTTTCCACTTTCTTCAAGCTCAGCCTCTGACTCCAGTTTCTCCCCCTCCCAGTTTCTGCCAAGCCAGCTTGCTCTCACATGCAGTGCTCCTCCCCTTTCCTTCCAGGAGGAAGCCACATTTACGACTCCCATAATAAAACATTTGCCTGGGCCCTGGAAGGCCCATTGTTCAAGAGGAAGCCCTTTATGGCCACTTCAATAAACCCTCTGCCTGGGTCCTATGTTTAGTCTCTAGCAGTCCCTTGGTAATCCAATCAGAGAAGTGTCATATCCCTTTTGGTGGGAACAGCAAAAGGCAGCTAGGCCTGGGAACACAGCAGTTGTGCAAGTCTCAACTCCTGTCGGGGGTAGCTGGTGGGCAGAATTCAGTTCCTTAAGCCAGGCCCCAGCTAATGTCACTTTTAGTTACCCAGTTTTCTGCATTCAAATAAAACTAACCATTTTTACATATGCAGCTAGAATTCTGATTCTAAGTTTAAAACTATGACATTTAAACAATTGCAACCTATGTGACACTCAAAAGTAGGTCACTCATTTCTTTTAAACATTTAGATTTTTAGTGTATTTCAGTCCAAATTTACTTAAAATGCTGAAATCCACAGCTCAGCCAGTCTTGTTATAAACCTTCAAGTCACTTCAGAATATAACTTTACATTGGATCCACCTCTCAGTAAGTCTTTCTTTGGCCTGCTTTGGGTTCATTTATTCAGTTTTACACAAAAAGAGAAAAAAGGCTGGTGTTGTTTTAAAACGCCGGCTTTCTGATAGTGGTGAGTACTGGTATTGCACCCATTTTTGGGATTTAAGAAAATGAATTCCCCACAATTCTAGGTTGCTTTTGGCAATCAGCATTGCCATTCCCAATGGTTTCAGGCTACTGTGTGGGTAGTCCAATGGTGGTTTTAGGCAGTGCCCTTCTGTGCCCATAACATCGGCAAAATGGGTGGCAGCCTATTCTTCATGCACTTCCCTGGGCATTTTCTGGGAATCTCTGGCCATCATGATGTTTTCCATGTCAGTACTGCACAGTTTTGATGTAGGGCTTGGATGCGTGGATAAAAACATCCCACAAGCCCCCCTCTTGCGATGGCCATTCTGTTTCACTGATGGGACTCGCAAGACCTGGGATGTTTCCTCATCTTCTTCCAATAGATGGCACAGTTCAGCATCTTTTCCTCCATCCGGTCGGATCGATCGGTTCTCCTTGCCGGTCCTGATGGGAGCATTGGGCGGTACCCTGGGCCCCTTGCGTCTCTGCTCCCGGTCTCCGGATCATCCTTCTTGGCCCGTCTCCAGGTTTTCTTTCTCCTAGGACGACAAAGGAAGAGCGGCAATACCTATTCATAGACATTTTTCCCCCACCATTGATATAGTGGGGTGGCATATGAATTTTAGAACTCAACAGATATGCACATGCACATTTTTTTTTGCATTCAAAAACGAAAACACCCACATTGAGAAACTCAGAATTTGATAGGCGATATGTAGGATATTTTAAGTTAGAACTGAATTAATCTGAGACAGTACCCTCTAGGATTCCAGAGGATTCCTCCAGTTGTTGCAGAGTGTGCCTGGGATGGCAACACTTCAACTGGTTTATGTGGACCCACTTGTCTTCCCCCTCTGCCAAACCGCCTTTGGGGATGCGGATCTTGTAGGACACAGGGGAGATGTTGTCTATAATCTCAAAGGGTCCCTTCCATGTAGGCAAATATTTTCGCTGTTTGGCCTGGTTCCTTTGGAAATTGTATAGATAGACCCGGTCCCCCACCTGATATTCCTTCCTGGAAGTTTTCAGGTCATAGTGGGTCTTCATGCTATCAGCTGATCTTTCTAGATTCCGCTGAGCATAAGCAAAAGCATGTTGAAGGTGTTTCCTTAAATTCTCCACATACTCATGAGTTGTGGAGGCATTTATCAGTGTCTGCTCTTGGGTCCTGTAGAGCAAATGCTGAGGAAGCACCATCTTGCGCCCAGTCATCAACTCAAATGGTGACATTTTGGTTGCAGATGAAGGGGTAGATCTGATGGCCATTAGGACCAGAGGTAATCCTTTTGACCCCCAGTATCTCCCACATCTTTGTCATTACTTCACTAGTGAAGTGGCTACCCCTGTCTGACTCAATCCTTTGAGGTAGACCGAAACGGGAAAAGATGTGGTTAATCATCAGGGCAGCTGCAGTTTCTGCCTTGCAATTTGGGGCTGGGAGACATTCCACCCACTTGGTAAACAAGCATGTCACAGTCAACATGTACTTATTCCCCCTAGCAGAGCGAATCACGGGGCCTACAAAGTCGACTTGTAAATCTGACCATGGCAGTGTCATCCCCCTCTTTTGGAGAGGCGCACGCTGCGTGAGGGATGATGGCTGAAATTGTGCACACACAAGACACCTCTTCAAGTATTGGTCGAGGTCCTGCCCCATGTGTGGCCAGTATGCAACCTCTCTTAAGATTTCCAGTGTTGTGTGAAACCCCCTATGACCGGCGGTGGCCGCATCATGGGCGTGACTTAACATCAGGCTTCGCAATGAGGTAGGAACCACCCACTGATCGTGGCCAGCTTTGGATTTCCTTACCAACAAACCGTCTTGGATCCGGAACATTTTTGGACATTTCATCAACACCCTTAGGTCCTCTTTCCCAATGTAATCGGTATCCGTCAGGGGAAAGTTCTCAGGGTCCTCAAGGTGCTGGTAAAACTTACCAATAATTGGATCCCCCTTCTGAGCTGTAATCAAATCAGCATCAGGGGTCTCCTTACTCCATTGTGCAATTGAAAGATCATTGTGAGCATTTGTCTGGGACCTAGTGATAGCAGTGACCTGGATTTCCCCCAACAGGGACTCAATCTCAATTAGATCCCCTTGGATGGCCCCGGTTTTGGCCAGCTGATCAGCCAAGTCATTTCCAGTTTTGTCTGGTCCCTCTACTTTGGAATGACCCTTGATCTTTTTCCAATAGATGGTCATCTCATTCGAGGTGACCAGATCATCAATGTTTTGGATCAACTTCCCATGTTTCAAGGGTTTGTTGTTAGCACATAACATGCCTCTGGTTTTCCAATTAACCAGGTGCTCCACGAACCCGTTGCGTACATAATCCGAATCTGTGATTATGACCAGTTCGTGGAGGTGATGCTGGACAGCAGTGAGGATGGCCTGATGCACAGCCATCAATTCTGCCACCTGACTACTTCGGGGACCAATTTTGTATCCAGCGGAGGGTTCTGGGGACTCATTCACCCATGCATTCCCTACGCCGGCCACCAGTTCTTTCTCCCCGTCGTTGTCAACATGGTAAGAGCATCCATCCACATATACAGTGGGAATTCCCTCACACTTGCCTTCTTCAAAGACTTTGTGGGGGGAATTAAGGTATGCCTCCATGTTGTCCTTTATTTTTAGACTTTCGTCCTCGAGACAGTTTTCTCTGGCACAATCATGCAAGTCAGCCAGACCTTGCGCGAGGGGACTCTTCTTGTTTTGGCCATATCTGACCTCCACAGGAAAGCCTTGCATTGACAGAATCCAGGAAGTAATTCGGGAATTACTCACATTTCCGGCCCGGATTCTGTCACTTTGGAGATATTGCAGAGGCTGGTGTGGAGTCTCCACTATGATGTGTTCCCCCTGGATAAACGGGCGGTAATTCTTCAATGCCCACACCGTTGCCAGGAGTGCCTTCTCACAATCGTTGAATTTTCCCTCCACAGAGGATAAAGTTTTGCTCACATAGGAGATTACTTTATTGACCTTGTCATGCTTTTGGTATAATACTGCTGTCAAGCACGTATTAGAGAACCCCGTCTCCAGGAAGAACTCCTTGTTTCTGACAGGGTAAGCTAGGCAAGGCGCTTGTGAGAGGCTTCTTTTGAGTTGTTTTACTGCCTCGGCTTGTTCTGGACCCCATTCCCACTTGACCCCCCCTTCAGGAGATGAATCAGGGGTCTAGTGATCTCTGCGTAGCCCTCAATGAACTTTCTGCTGTAATTAGTCAGTCCAAGGAGGCTCCTTAGTTCCCGCAGAGTTGTGGGGTCTTTCAGTTTCTGAAGTGCTTCCACTTTCTTTTCCTGGGGACAGAGACCCTGAGGAGTAATCTCATGCCCCAAGAAATTAACACGGGTTCTACACCACTGTGCTTTCTGAAAGGAAAGTTTTGCTCCGGTGGCCCTCAACTGGGTCAGAACATAACGGATCTCCGCTATGTGTTCCTCCACAGATGAACTTTTGATGAGGACATCATCTACATAAGCCAGGTTACCCCTTGCACCCAGGTCGGGCATGGCCTTGTGTAGGAAAATGTTGAATTCATTGCCGGAGTTGAGGTATCCGAAGGGAGTCCGGGTCCATGTGTATTGCTGGCCCCCAAAGGTAAAAGCCAGCTTGTATTGGTCCTCCCTACTGACACGCACAGTCCAGTATCCATTGGTCAGGTCTATTGCAGTGAATACCTGTGACCCCTGGATCTGGGCCAGCCCTTGGTCAATGTAGGGCAGAGGCCATCGGGAAGTATGAATCCGTTTGTTGAGCTCCCTGAGGTCGGCGCAGAGTCTCCACTGGCCGTTTGGCTTCAATATTCCCAGGACCGGATAATTGAAGGTGCTGTGAACTGGACGGATTATTCCCTGAGACTCAAGGTTCTTAATTATTTCAGAAAAGGAAGCTCCATTGATACGAGAGTCAAGTGATATTGCTTCACAAACACAGGAGGCATGCCAAGGTCCGTGGGGATTGTTGTTGTGTGGATGTCAGTGTGACCACAGTCATATGAGTCTACCGCAAAGAGATCTTGGAAATCCAAGAAAACTTGTTTCAACTTTTGCTTTTGTTTCAGAGTCACACAGGCATCAGCTAGGTTGACTCTCTCTTCCACCATCTGCCTGAAGCCTGGAAAGACTTCTGGTTTGGCTATCTCAGCGGCCTCCTCCAGCTGGGTGGAGAAGTCCCTGGTCAGAGCGCTGATTTGGACTGGAGGCTTCAGGTGGGAAAGGCAGCGCTCATGGACCTGGAAAATCACCTCATCCCTCCTGAAGTCACAAGTCACATCTTCCTTACCATGAGGGCAAGAAGTGTACACCAGGAAGTTCCCCCCATGCCGGGTAAAAATCCTGTCTGGTGTTGTATTGTCCTCACTGTCACTGTCAACGCAGTCCTTGGGGATTGGCCCTAACAGTTCATTACCTAAATCAATGGAAAAATGTCGGTCATCAACCGCCATTGCAATAATGGTGCCTGCGGCTAGAGTAATACTCTTTAAGTCGCTGTTATCCACCTCTATTAGAATGGTGTCATGTTCTATGTTGACTAATGGTGTTGGGTTCACCCCCAACCCTTGCATTTGGAGAGAAGCGTTTAGATGTATGTAAGCATCAGGGTTTTGCAAATATTGTCCTCTTTTAACTTTCACTTCCAGGGAGAATTGTCGGGTCCTTTCTAGGATGGTGACTTCCTCTTTGATCTGAATTTCAACTGCATAAGGTAGCAATTGAGCTGACCTAAATGCTTTTTCTGGATCATCAAAGCCCATGGGATTATCCGCTAATCGGGACCAAGCTTTGAAGTTTATTAGGTCCAAACTAATGGCAAAGCGATTGAGAATGTCACTGCCTAAGTAAACGGCGGCATGGACGTCTCGCACGACCCAACAATTGTGGACTATGCTCTTGTTGCCAAGGGAGATTTTGAGCATACACCTGCTTGGCAGGAGATGTTTGGAATTAGGTGCTTCCAGGTCCATTCCCCATTTGTCTATCAGTTTGAAGGTGGGAATGGCTGGATCTTTTGGGAGTTGGCGAAACAAGCTCTTACCATTGTTCACACACACTCGAGCGAGAACAGAGTCCTTCCCATCATTTAACTGAACAGGGATGAACAACTGCTCTCCAATTTGCTGAATATCAGCCAGGCTCTGAGCTGATTTCACATCTTTCTGGACTATAGGAGTGGGAGTTTCTGATTGTGGATTGGTAAAGAATTTCAGGGTGTTTCCTTAAAGTGTGGAATACCACCTTAAACTGGAAGGAAGGATGATTTTCAGAAATAGAGAGGACCCTCCATCACCAATCTGTTGTCCTACTGCTATTACTGTCACGTCTGGAATTTGGCTATTCTGGAAGTGAAATTCTACTTGGTCAGATTTTTGTTCAACCATGTGGCAGGTGCCGTTTAAACTAACATGGTTGACACTCTGTTTTAATTTTATTGGTCGGCTAGTCTGGGTCCAGAGGACCTTGTTTACGCAATCTATTAAGGGTGACAACCTCCTCAGGAGGTCATTCCCCAGTAAACAAGGGGTGCACTCTGGAGTCACAACTATGACCGGGTGTTTCAACTTGTGTCGCCCAATTTTAATGTCCAAATCTGCCGTCCCCTCGACGGGAATTTCCTTCCCGTCAAAGTTCTGGAGTTGTCCAGTAAGTGAGGTGAGAGGAATTTGGTAATTCCCTCCCCTTCCTGCATTCAGTTCATCAAAGGCCCTTCTGGACAGAAGGGTAGCTTGATATCCCGTGTCCACCAGTGCCAAAATTGTACCCTGTCCCTGTACTTGTACCGGGGCATAGTATCTTCCCTCCTTCTCCTCAAGGGGGCACAGATAATGCACATTTTTGGACAACTGGTGGGCTAACTTTCTGGTTTTGGACATCGCTAGCGAAGAGATTTTGGCAGAATTCTGTGGAGAGCCTTGGGAATCTGAAAGAAAAAATTGGCAACTGGAGATCAGAGCCATTGTGGGTTCCCCTGGCTCCGGTTCCGGGCCGCCCCCCCCCCCTTTTTGGAGGCAGTCACCAGGATGGGTTTGAACCAGGGGATTTTCTTGCTGTTGGTTCTGGGATGAGATGGTGGGCGGCGGTAGCTCAGTCTCCACATCTCCCCAGTCTGGATTTGCATCCCTAGGGACCCATTTTTCTTTGGGAGGAGTTCCCCCCTCTCTGAAGGAGATGATCCTTCTCCCAGGATCCTCTGAGGATCCCTCTCCCTCAAATTGGAAGATCTGTACCTCCTCCTCAAACTGAGTCTGTTTGGGTCTTTTGTTTCTCCTACCCCCCCTCTGCTCCTTTGGAGGCAGACTTTCAGGGGCAGGATATTTTGTTTCCGGTTCCTGGTTTTCCAGGGGCTGTTTACAAGTTGGGAAGGAAGCTTCCTCCAAGGCTTTACACCCCCTTCCCCTTGTGCCTCCTCCCTGGGAACCGGTGAGTTATCGGGGTGCTGCCCCCGTCATTGTTCTGGAGCACCAGGTCCAGAGTTGGGTGCGTTCTGCGCCGGCATGCCGATCTGAGGGTTCTGCTGAGCCCTCAGTATGTGACCCAGATCCCGCGCCATGTTTTGAACCTGGCGCTCTTACTGGGAAACCCGCTCAGGCTGATACGGAGCCCTGTTTTCTCCCCTGGGCTGATCCCGGGAAGGGTAGCTATCCCTTCTTTGGTAGTACCCCTGGTTGGGAAGATTTGGATACCCCTCCACCCTTGGCCTCCCCTCTCCCGGATTCGGTTGTCTGGGCTCAGGGAATTGGGGAAAGAAGGGTGGAGGATTTTGGGGCTGGAAGTTGGGTGGATACCTGGGGAAACAGTTCTGCTCAGGATTTGGAGAATTTCGGCCCTCCAGTGGGAAGTTAGGAGGGAAGTTCCCTGGGTTAGGTGCTTGGCTGGATCCCCCCCCTTGGGCTGGAAGAGTCCACACATAACCCAGGATGGGTCGACTTCCCTTGTAACGGGGACTTACATAGTCAGGAGAGCGAGGGACCCCATTTGTGGGACTACCTCCTTGACTCCCTGTTTGTGACTGGCCCGAGGACCTTCTGGGCCTAGCATTATTAGGTGCAGGTAGGTTTTTAGGCCCCCCCATCTCCAACTCTAAAACGGGGGTGACCTTTACCTCTGCCACCTTGGCAGCAGCAGGGGTGTTGTTGGCTTTGGGGTTTTTGGGCGCATTATTTTTATTTTCTATTGGCTTCTGCACCTCATAGATCCGGGTCGCCTGTTCAATGACCCAGTCTAAAGATCTTTTCTCGTGAAAATCCCTCACGAGCTGGGTCATTATGTATTTGGGCAAGGCATGGAAAAATGTATTAATACATTCTCTGCTATCCGTGCGCACCCTTCTTGTGGTCTGTGCAAAAGCACGCTTTAACTCTTGCACAAACTCTTGTGGGGCCTGATCCTCCCCACATTGTAAATTGTAGGCTGCCTTGCGAGCCTCTTGAGGATTTCTATGAGTTGAAAAATGTTTCAAGAGGGCCGCCTTATAGGCGGACCATCTTAAATGATTTTGGTCCTCCAGCCCCGCAAAGAAACTGGAGTATTCCGGGGAGAAGGTCCACTTTACATATTGAATACAGCTTTGGCTGTCCTTCAAATGGAAAGTCTCCATCATTTGCTCAAACAACTCTAAGTGCTCCCAAACAGAATACTTGGCGTTCTTATGATAAGGCGTGATGACGCTCCTGATTGCCTTAATCTGCTTTAAGTGGTCCTTAAGCAAGGCCCTTTTTGTCTTATTGGCCCTTTTGATCCGGGTAACCCTGGTCCATTCATCTTCTGACTCAGAGGCACTGCTCCCAGAGGTTCCCGTCTGTTCTTCCAGGTTTTCCCGGATTCTGCGAGCCTGGGAATGGCTGGCAGAATGTGGGGACCTGGTCTCCTGTGTCCTGTACCGCTCAGAGGAGTCTTCAGATCCCTCCTTGCTGCCAGGATTCGATGGGTACCCCCCCACTGACCTAACTGGGCAGAGGTTTTCATGATGCCCTTAATGGGCCTACTCTCCTGGGGTTCCCCATCAAATTGCACTGTGCTTGGGTGCCCATACCCGGATGCCCGCCCCTCCATTCCTGGGTGGTACTGGCCTATGAGCCCCATGCTTCTGGCTGGATAGTAATCTGCCATCCCTGTGGCCCTGTGCTCATGTGCGCCAGGGGACGTGGGGGTGGCAGAGTCCAGGGACTGAGAGAGATAAAGGCCTCTGGTACTAGGGCTCCTGGGGTTATGCTCAGGAGTTTCTCTTTCCCAGCGAACCTCATCTCTATCCGCCCCTGCTCCCTGTTGCAATGCAAGAGCCTGCGCCTTCAGTTCCTCAGTTAAGGCCTTACTAGACTCTATCAGTCTCTCCTGCATCGCTACCTGTTGTTGGAGCCTATCATTGTGCTGGCAGAGAGCCTCATTCTCTCTCTGCGTTTCCTGATTGGTCCTGGAGCACTGGGCCAGTCTTTGCTGCAGGAGGGTTACCTCCTGAACTGTGTCCATATTGGCCTGCTCCTTTCTTGCCAGAGCATCCTCCACCTTCCTGGTGTGCTCTAACAAGTTATGGTGTTCTTTTTGGAGGTCACCCAGTCCCTGGAGGGCCAGGTGATTTTCTTCCATTTTCCTTTTTAAGTGGCAGACTTCCTGGCCTAAGGTATCCCTTTCCTGACTAAGAGCCTGCATCTGTGCCGCCAGGTCGTCCCTTTGCCTTTGGAAGGCACCAGCTTTCTGGCGCTCCTGGTCAAACTCTGCCTGGGTATCCAGGTCTTTCAAAATCAGTTTATTGCTCTCTGCCTTCTCCCTATCTAGGTGGCTTTGCAGGGTGACTACCTGCTCAGCACATGCCCTATTGAAGTCTAACTGTTGCTCCAGCTTTTTCTGGCTCTGCAGTAGGGAGTCCAAACCTTCTTGGTACTCCTTCTGCAAGGCCAGAAATCTGGTATCTTGGTCAGCCTTTTCCTGTTGCAGGATGTCCACATCCCTCTTTATTTTAATGATGTGCTGTCTACTCTCATTTTCTGACTCCTGGCTCCCCTGCAGCCTCTGCTCAGAAGAGACCAGGTCATATTGGACCTTCTCTAACGCCATCTGTCGCTTATTCGCCAGATCTTGGCTTTCAGTACATTTATCCTGCATGTCTCCCATATATAGGTACAGGTATGCCGCTATCCTAACCATCTTGTCTTGTTCATCCTTAGCTTTAGGAGCCATGTATAGTTCACTCAGGGCAACATGTAAAGGACCCTGACCTCTCCAAATATCTGACCCTGTTTCAGTGACCTGTTGCGTGATGGCCTGCAACCAGACCATGCGGTCCTGGTGAGTCCACTCACCTCTCACAAATAACTTATGTAAGAAGTGCTCTCTGGCTATTTTCATGTCTACTAAGGTCGTCATTCTGGAATTTGAGTTCCTTCCTGACTTACAGAAGTTTGTATTTTATTTTTGCAAAACAGACCTTTTCTTTAGAGCGTTCCTTTGAGGAGTGCTTTACAGCGTAACACAGCGTGGTGATCCGACCGGATATGTCTATCTGGTCAGCTGGCACACTGTATTAATCTGCACAAGTGATAGATCTAACCCAAACGTCCGGCCCGAGCCCCCAATTTGTAAGAGGATTCAATTCAACACTACAGCTAAGTCAATGCCTAGTCTGGGATACTGAATGGAAACCCTTATTAATATATCTTTATGTCCAGTTCATGCGTTCTGGATGACTACCCCTATATAACACCCCTCTCTTGAAATCCCCCTGACCCCACTGAGCCAAGAAGTAGTTCTGTTTTGCAAGTTTAAAGGTTTATTTGATAATTTAAACAATATATATATATAGATATATCACGTTTTATAATAAATTAATAATTGAATATCACACTGAATCTGAGCAGTAATCAATAATGGATAGTCTGGCACTAGCACACTTGTGAATAGGAACAGAAGAATAAGGTGGTAGAGAATGCTTTATATAAGTTCAGATGGATGTAATGTTGAATGAAAATGCAATACAGAAAATACTCAATATGATTTCAACAAAACAATGTAATCACTTTTCTCTGGCAATCCCCTCCCCCCTTTATGCAATGCAAGGAAATGGAAGAAAAGCACACAGTTCTCAGAAATGCAATCAAATGTAATTCAGTTCACCCCAGCAAGCTTAGACTACAGACGTTTGAAACACAGGCCCAAAATGCTTTTATATGTGATAGCACTATATTGGAAAATGTGCTAAAATGCTTTTATATCCCTCTAGAGGTTCAGGGTGAGTGGTATCTAGTTAATATTAGTCCAGGCTCACTCTAGCAATGATTCAGGGATGGTTCTTAAGAGGCAAACGAATTTTTAGCAAGGAAAGCAAGGAAACTGCTGTTTTCACACGTGGAGAAATTTGCAAATCGCGGCAAAATTCGCGGGTGCGTTTTTCGTGATTGCGGCAGAAGTGTATGGAAGAGGAATGCTGTTCTAGGTTCGTTTAAAAGCCAAGAATCCCAGCTTTCAGAGGAAAGTTACTGCAAGTCTCTAAGACAAACGGTCACGGAGATATGAGCGATATGGTAAAGGTCGTTTTTCAGATTTGAAATTTTAAAGTTCAAAGTGACAAGTGACAGCTAGCAACTAGAAATGACAGGTGACAGCTTTACAAAATGACAGGTGACAGTTAGGAGGCAGTTCTACTTAGATTAAAATAGATTGAATTATATTATTTTAACTAAGAGATTGGTTCTGCACAGTTCTGCTAGGTACTCACAATATATTTAGAAATAGAATGGGCCTCGCCACGGATCTGGTCAGGTTTTAGACTGGACTCTGGTCTGGTCTCGGCACGTCACAGTGATCTGGGTCAGCTCTCTGGTTCTGCTAACACTGGTCTGGGTCAGCTCTGCTCTCTCTGGGTACAGCACTGCTTCTGGATCTTTCTGCACAGCTTTCTCTGGAGATTGATGGATTTGAAGTCTGGATCTCTGGATGTGGTATGGTCCGGCAGCATGCTCCGCAGCAAATGGAATTGAATGTCCCTATCTGTCCTGACTGTCTGCTTTTATGTGTTTTGAAAAATGGTGGAAAGGCTAGCTTCCTAGGCCCTACCCCTCTCCACTTGTCATTGGCCACTTTCTCCTCTTCCCCTTGATTGGGGGAATGAAATGAAGTGTCATCATGATGAGGTCTGTTTATGGTACAGAGAACCCACCCCTGTCAAATTACACACAATCTATATTTTGACCCAAAAGACATATTTGCACAGGTACACATTTGTTTAAAATTACATGCACCCATCACATATCACAGGAGGTATACCCTGTCCAAATCTGCTCTTCCTGAGAGCTTGCATTGAGAAATGGCAACATATTTCACTTTTTGGTCAGGTTACCAATATCAGATTCTTACTCAAATTTACCCAAATGTGTGCAAGGCATGCAGGCATTAATTGATGAAGTATCAGACTTTTAACATGCATACATTTTAAGTAATACCCTCTTAACTGCTAGCTTGCCCCCAGATCATGCCACCGGTTCTAAAAACCTCTTAAAATGTGGGCAAAAAAATCACAAGAATTATGGTATCATTTAAATAATCATGACAAGTCCGTACTATGAGTTATGCATCTTTTTCTAAAATCATATTCTGGCTACAGGGGTGTGGTTTCCAGGTCACATGGTACAGAAACCAGTCTTTCCACTTTCTTCAAGCTCAGCCTCTGTCTCCAGTTTCTCCCCCTTCCAGTTTCTGCCAAGCCAGCTTGCTCTCACATGCAGTGCTCCTCCCCTTTCCTTCCAGGAGGAAGCCACATTTACGACTCCCATAATAAAACATTTGCCTGGGCCCTGGAAGGCCCATTGTTCAAGAGGAAGCCCTTTATGGCCACTTCAATAAACCCTCTGCCTGGGTCCTATGTTTAGTCTCTAGCAGTCCCTTGGTAATCCAATCAGAGAAGTGTCATATCCCTTTTGGTGGGAACAGCAAAAGGCAGCTAGGCCTGGGAACACAGCAGTTGTGCAAGTCTCAACTCCTGTCGGGGGTAGCTGGTGGGCAGAATTCAGTTCCTTAAGCCAGGCCCCAGCTAATGTCACTTTTAGTTACCCAGTTTTCTGCATTCAAATAAAACTAACCATTTTTACATATGCAGCTAGAATTCTGATTCTAAGTTTAAAACTATGACATTTAAACAATTGCAACCTATGTGACACTCAAAGGTAGGTCACTCATTTCTTTTAAACATTTAGATTTTTAGTGTCTTTCAGTCCAAATTTACTTAAACTGCTGAAATCCACAGCTCAGCCAGTCTTGTTATAAACCTTCAAGTCACTTCAGAATATAACTTTACATTGGATCCACCTCTCAGTAAGTCTTTCTTTGGCCTGCTTTGGGTTCATTTATTCAGTTTTACACAAAAAGAGAAAAAAGTCTGGTGTTGTTTTAAAACGCCGGCTTTCTGATAGTGGTGAGTACTGGTAATGCACCCATTTTTGGGATTTAAGACAATGAATTCCCCACAATTCTAGGTTGCTTTTGGCAATCGCATTGCCATTCCCAATGGTTTCAGGCTACTGTGTGGGTAGTCCAATGGTGGTTTTAGGCAGTGCCCTTCTGTGCCCATAACATCGGCAAAATGGGTGGCAGCCTATTCTTCATGCACTTCCCTGGGCATTTTCTGGGAATCTCTGGCCATCATGATGTTTTCCATGTCAGTACTGCACAGTTTTGAGGTAGGGCTTGGATGCGTGGATAAAAACATCCCACAGGAGGAAACGTATTTACGTAGGGACAGCTGAAGGTATTTTGGACCCAGACCCCAGAAAGCCTTGTGGACAATGCAAAGGGTTTTGAATTTAATCCTTGCATCCACTGGGAGCCAATGGAGAGATTTCAGGGCTGGAGAGATACAGTCCCAGGGCTTGAGGCCAAGCACAAGTCTTGCGGTCCTGTTCTGGATGAGTTGCAAAGGGCAGAGAGTAGAAGCAGGTAGATTTAGAAAGAGGCTGTTACAATAGTCCAACCTTGAGAGAGCCAGGGCTCGAGAGACAGTGAGCTTCTGGGAGAAAGAGAGGAAAAGCAGAATACCTCTGAGGAGGTGCAGTAGGAAATTTGACTTTTTTGAGACATCAGAGATGTGGACAGCGAAGGAAAGTGTGGAGTCAAAGATTACCCCGAGGTGCTTGGTCTCACGTGTGGGGATAGGAGGAGGGCCAAGGGAGGCCGGCCAGAGAGTGACAGGAAAGGAGGGTGAAGGTGTGCTGATGAAGAGGATCTCAGCCTTGCTGTCATTCAGGCAGAGATTGTTGGCGGTGCACCAATCCTGAATGTCAGATAGGCAGTCAGAGATGAGAGAAGGAGAAAAAGAAGCCGAGGGAAGCTTGAAAATGAGTTGAGTGTCATCAGCATAGCACTGGAAGTTTGAGCAGGAAATGGCAATGCGGTGGGCGAGAGTTGCCAGGTATTGGTTAAAGATCCAGGGTGAGAGGTTGGACACCTGGGGAACACTGCAGGTAGAGGGGGAGATAGAGGAAAGGAAAGACCCATGTAGGACCTGGAAGGGTCGATCATAGAGGAAAGAGGTCAGACAGGCCAGAGTCCGTTCAGTGATGCCCAGATTGTCACAATGATTGTTGACCAGGATGGTTTGGTTGACTTTGTCGAAGGTGGAAGAGAGATCGAATTGGATGAGGACAGAGGGAATGTTAGAGTAAAGGTTGGAGAGCAAACTTCTGTAAAATGTGTCAGTAATGGGAAAAATGTCCATCGTAGACATATTTACTTAAATATTTGATATCTTACCAAATCGGGGAAATAGCTTCAACACATTCTGAAATGAGCTTGAGTGGTTCTGATTTGAAAGCGATGGAAGCAAGTCATCAACGTACAGCAATACCTTAGACACATAGGTATTCTCGGGAGTATAGCTCAGGGGCAACGTGCTTGCCTTGGAAGCAAGACGACATGGAGCAACACAGGTACGATCCCCGGGTAGAAACCTTGGGTATTAAGCAAGTAATAAATAACCAGTCATATCATATCATAAATGCCACACTTCATACCCTGAATGTGACCATTTTTCCTAATTGCCGCTACCAAGGGCTCAATAAATATGTTAAACAAGAGAAGGGATAATGAGCAGTCCTGACGGGTTGCACGTTGGATGTTAAAAACAGCAGAACTGGATCCATTCACCACAATCTGCCCCTTTGCTCGACGGCATAATGCATGAATGAATTGCATGAAAACAGGGCCAAAGTGGAGTTTTCCCAATATCATTTTTAAATAAGTCTGATTAACACAATGAAGCACCTTCTCTGTGTCTACACTCATGGCCATTAATGGTTCAAGTACATTTTTATTTAGCTAAACCGACCCAACAAAAAACCAGACTGATTACCATGAATAATTCAAGGCAATATTAAACTCAGTCTGGTTGCATAGATGTTTGCCAAAAACTTAACTTCCCCATTAAGCAGTGAGATCAGCCTATGATTAACGCATTTCGTGTTATCTGTACACGGCTTTGGAATGAGTGTGATCACGGACAATTACATGGACTCTGCTAACAAGAAGAGGTAGGAGAAGAGTGAACCATAGGCACGGAAGGCCTCGGGAGCTATTGGGGCCTAACTTGATTCTGTCTTGGAAAGTGAGAGCCGCAGCGACCATAGCGCACGGATAACATCCAAAGATGTAGATTGGAAATGGGAGAACTGTGGGTCCAGTAGTTTTCGGGAGCTGCTGAGGCCTACCTTGTTAATGGGCCTCATTACGAATTTGGCGATAGCCGTGCCCTTATTAAGGGCACGGATACCGCCAAACTCGCTACCGACCCCGGCACCCGCGAATGGGCAATTACCGGCCCATTACGAGATGAATGGGCCGGTATTTGCCCATTCGCGGGTGCCTGTATGGCCGGCCTCCCGATCCCCAATCCGGCCCAATAAGGCAGAATGGGGGTGGTGGAGCATGGTTGCACCGTCACCGTTCATAAGGGTGCCGGTGCAATCACGAGTTCTGATCGCGGGTGCTGGTCTGCACGCCTGGTCAGACCACGCGTGCAGCGCCGCACCGGCAAGCAGAACTCGTAATGTGGCGGAGAGGTAACAGCGGCGCCAGTAGCACTACCAGCGCGATTGTTGCCTTTCCGCCACATTCGGAATGAGGCCCATTGTCTTAGAATATGGGAGCACCAGTGAGCACAGCGCATGGATAACATCCAAAGATGCAGATAGGAGAGGGAGAACGGTGGGTCCTGTAGGTCCCACGAGCTGCTGTGGCCTAACTTGACTCTGTCTTGGAATCTGAGAGAATCAGTGAGCACAGCGGATGGACAACATCTAGGACAAGGGAGAACTGTGGGTCCTGTAGGTCTCGGGAGCTACCGGGGCTTGGCTCTGGACAGAATACTACGCTTATTTTCGAGCCCTTGAGAAAAAAAGTTTTAAGACCTAGTGTAAAAAGGGTTACGCCATCTTTAACGACTTTTACTAAACTTCAGAGTAATGCCAATTCTTGTGCAGGCCGGATTATGGCACATGGCCGGATGACCGTTTGCCCATGCATTGAGACTGCAAAAACCACGTGGTTTAACGCCAGCATATGCACAACAACCTACACATCCGCCTGTTTTTAGCAGCTGGAGTAACTCTCAGGAATCCATGTTAATGTCGTTTGCCGTGGAGAAGTGACAGGCGCACTTTGTGATGAGTAAATGAACGATGTTAAGCTAATTATTCCCATTTTAAGACTTTATATTTTTTAACATTGCAGGACAATGCAAATGAGAGCCCTCCATTCCATTTACTTTATGCTATGCAAGCCCTCCTGAGCCCTCCTTTGGCAACTTTGTATTCACAAGACCATATAAACTCACGGCCTAAAATGTTTCCCTTTCATGACTTTGCCAGCAACCTTTGGAGAATCCAGGCGTTCCTCAAGGCCTGTCTCCTTTGATTTGGCCGAACTCTCCTGAGCATGGATTAGGAGTGTTGAAGGATGGGTGACTGAAACGTTAGCCCCCTCAAGTCTTTCCCACCAGCCGATAATTGGGGCAAATAAAAATGAGTCCTTTGAGGGCTTAACGGTAGAGTTTGCTAATATATTTTGGCCGCTGGACTGCCAGGTGGCAAAGGGGCGAAATAGGAGGGTTGAGGCTTGGCCAGGTGCTGTTCTGTAAAAGTGGGTAAACGTGAGCTGGCCTCTCCTTTGATCCCAGAGTCGGGCCTGCCTCAGTGACAGACACACCCTGGCAGGTTCTAATCTGACTTTTCATCTTTGTCCCAAATCCCATCCAGTCGCCTGTGAGGGAAGAGGCACGAGCTTGTGGCGCTAATTAAGTGTTTCTTGGTGGCACTGCCAGTGTGGCGAGGGCTTGCAATTGCCTCTGGCTCAAATGTGTTCGCAAAGTGGCCCTGCACAACAATCTTGACCATCGAGAACACACCACCCACTGAAATGCTTCTTATATGTTTCAGAGTAATGGTTCATATCTGCCAACTCAATGGTTCTCATGTTATCAACTTTGAAAGGATAAAAGGTGGAGACAGCTATGCTGCGATTGGGAAACGTTCCCTTTCCTGAAATCAAGCTAAATAGATGGGCCTGCTCCTTAAAAGTGTTAATCTGTGTTGGTGGCAAAACACAACGGGCCTCATTACGACCCTGGTGGAGTGGGTTTACGCCAGCGGTATTCGCGGCGGACCCGTCCGCCCCACTACGAGTTCCCGTAGCGCCATGGAGCGTTTTCCGCCTGGTTTTTCCGGGCGGAGAAATCCATGGCGCTACGGGACCTTGTTGTTAATTACGCCACCGTATTTTACGGTGGCGTAATTAACGCCTTCCCCACTCCCATTATACCCTATGGGGCAGAAATGGGAATGGGGAAGGGTAAAATGGGGAATGGGGATTTACCGCCCCGCCAAGGTCGGAATGGGGCGGTAAATCCGCCAACCCCCATGGCGCTATCGGCAGCTTTCCGCCGTGCTCCATGGTGCATTTGGCGCCACGATTTCCGCCAGGGTCGTAATGAGGCCCAACCTCTTGTGTTATTATCATATGTGTCGTTCAGTGGTATTATTGCCACTACTGTCAGCGGCCTGAGTTCACTGCTGCAGTACATTTCCGGTGTTAATTACCGTAGTTTATAACGAAAGGGGTCTCCTAATAGACACATTCCTTCTGCACCAGGTGTGCATCGGTTTTTGCAGGAGCCGATCAGTGGCTATTCATTGTTCCACCTCAACAAGAAAAAATCCCGCTCACTTCAGCTTTTATCAAGTGATATTATTTTCCTCCTTCCACATTGTCTTTCGTCCATCTTTCTCATTTCGTTTTCTTTACTGCTGTCGAGAGACATAATTTTTGTCCTCAGTTCTTTCATAAACTATAAAGAGACCCCAAAATTCAACAGGCAGAGTGAAAGAAAACATAAAGAAATATCACGGTGTTTACATTTATACAATTCTAACAGACTCTTAGTATAAGGCACACAGAACACAATATGTACAGTTAGACATTCAATGTGAGCAAACGAGCATAACTGCATCAATGGAAACATCACAGATCTATATTTGTATGTGATGTCATCTGTTCATCCAAGCTGGGAATTTGTGTGCACCTGTCCTCCTGGTTTAGTCAGAGGTGGAAGTTGATAGTGGGTCAACGTGGTCAGATCTTTGCACTTCACAGTTGGTATGGGGGTCACCTGAGCAGTTATTGGTCTAGATAGTGGGTCAGCATGGCCAGATCTCTGTGCTTCACAGTTGGTATCTTCTCAGTTGGTATGGGGGCCACCTGACCAGTTATTGGTCTATATAGTGGGTCAGAGTGGCCAGATCTCTGTGCTTCACAGTTGGTATCTTCTCAGTTGGTATGGGGGTCACATGAGCAGTTATTGGTCTAGATAGTGGGTCAGCATGGACAGATCTCTGTGCTTCACAGTTGGTATCTTCACAGTTGGTATGGGGGCCACCTGACCAGTTATTGGTCTAGATAGTGGGTCAGCGTGGCCAGATCTCTGTGCTTCACAGTTGGTATCTTCACAGTTGGTATGGGGGTCACCTGACCAGTTATTGGTCTAGATAGTGGGTCAGAGTGGCCAGATCTCTGTGCTTCACAGTTGGTATCTTCACAGTTGGTATGGGGGTCACCTGAGCAGTAAGTGGTCTAGATAGTGGGTCAGCATGGCCAGAGATTTTTTTTACAAAGCAGTTTCTGAGAGTAAATGACTTAATTGGGAGCAAAAATTGTGTTGCTGGTGTAATAAAAATGTCTAAACCACGTCTGCCTTCAGCAAATCAATTAATTAGCCCTATGTGTGCCCTTAACTGAAGTCCTGTTAAAAAAAAGCACTGGCAAAATCAACAATTTTATCTTGTGTATAACTATTAGGCATTTGCTAGGCAGGCACTGCCTTTATATGCCCAGGAACTCATACCATCGTGTAGCTGATACCATCAATGGCAAATTAATGCCACTACAGCAGTGCCTGGCAAATCCCTTTTGCATGCCTAGAGAAAAGACCACAGTGTTGGCATTGCCAATGCTTGTTATATTTTCATTGGAGGCTATTTCACTCCCTTTGTTTTCTCACAAAGTGCCCCATATGTGATATATGGCACTTCATTTAATGTGATATACAGAACTGGCAGGTGTACCCGTGCCTCTCACAGTAATTCCTAATTCAGTCCTGGTTTGAAGTTTATTTAATTAACAAAAGCAATGCTTCTTTGTAGACAATATTGCTAGTCTTTCCTGTTGGAGCTTGTGTGAACAAATTGCCTTTGTTTCCAACTTTGGAGCAAGCCACATAAAGCTGACCATGATAAAAGCATGAATCCCGTAAATCGTTACCAGCTACTTTGAGTTGGAGAGTTGAGATTGCGCAGCAACATTATTGGTGTGACGATCTACAGCCGATCTACAGCCGAGGCAGCAGCAACCTTAACATTAGTGGCATACATGTCGAGTTGAAGCGTGTAAACCTGACGTTCAGTACCCGTATGTGCTTCATGCAAGCTTTGTACCGTTGAGATGGCATACATTCAGCAACTTCCATGGGAAATTAAGTTTCTGCAATTATCATGAGAGATTTGCCACAGTGTGAAGGACATCGTCATTGTGAAAATTATTGAAGAGACATGCTTCATTTGCTGTCACCCGCATCACTACAAAAGCACTGTATTGTGTCACCCGCATGACTTCAAAAGTGAGTGTTGCTAATGTCAGCTAGAATGCTGATAGTGTGGAAAGCTTAGAAACAATGAACTGCTGAAGTTTTCATGAACAGCTGAGGTTTAGGAACAATGAACGTAGAACTACGACAGAACTATGACGCAAAGAGCCATATGGTAGGGGTAAGCATTGCAGACCGCAAAAAAGAAATAAAAAAGAAATCCCAAAAAGGCCTATTTTTTATGTGTTACTTTGTCTACACCATGGAACCTACCCACATTCCAAATGTCAGGTTTGTAGCATGTTGGGAAGTATGCTGACCATTTCGAACAGACACACACAAATCCACACATGTCCATTTTATACAAATAGAGATAGAGAGCAATAGTCAATGCAAGTGGATTTCTGACCTTCGGGTTAATGTAGCATCCCTTGGCATTGAGTTGTTGTCATGGAGTGGCTTTTGCACACAATGTTCGAGTCATGAAAGGAGAATAATCACTATTTATGCACATGGAAGCGAACCCGTATTGCACAAGGTGTGATATAAAACACTTAACAACAGTGGGACCTTGCACTGTTACTCCCTTTGCTGCCACCACTTGTCCCGGAAAGTATGAGTGCTGGCACAGCAGTGCAATTCCCCATTTTTGGAGGCCATAGGACCCCATTTGGATTTTTATGGAAGTATTCAATGGTAAGTCCAGTGATTTTAGGGAGGAAAGTGGAGAGCAGTAATGAAGCTGCTATGGCTTTACACCACTTTCCCACCATTTTAACCACTTCCCCGTACTCATAATGATTACTATTATTATGAGGTTAGTGGTAACAGTAAAACCTGGCAATATTTAAAATACTGTTTTCATTTACCAGGCACAAAATTATAACTCATGCACGACTTCCTGTATGTGCTAAGCCTACGATAAATACTGCATTACACCCATACGGACACAACAAGTCAGTGCACACAACCTTAAACACCTGTCAATCTACCCATAAAACACACGTACACAACCCAACATGACAAACAGCCACACAGAAAACTACCAATGCATTGGACCTTACCCGTATGAATACAACAAGCCAGTGCAGGCAAACTACCATCTGCACGCCAGCACAAAGACGCCAGTTTCTTCTGGTTCTGGACCTATTTTAGCATGATTCCCTCGCTAAGCAACCACGCGCTCTTTCCTGGAGAGCCAAGTGAGCGCCTTGAGACTGCCCTTGAGTGGTCTCGGTTGGTGGTATAAATTAACATAACATAGGTTTACATAACAGAGGCACAGTTATCTCTGCAACCACACAACGGGCCCACCTCTCTCCTATGTTATTACCAGTAAATAGAAGGTAATGTGGATGTACCCACTTCCATTCTGCAACTGTCACCCCACATACACTCACTGAGTTGTGAACTGTGTTACCCAGCCATCTCTCACATCAAGATAACTATCAGTGAGCAATATCTCACAACTAGGTAGACTATGCTATGTGCAAGCTAGTCCAGAAAAAATTGCATATATGAGCCATTGTCACATCTAGACAGAACTGTCAATATTAGCCTGCGTCACCTCCAGACAGAACTCTAATACTAGCTCTAGCTTGCGTCCCATCTAGACAGATAGACAGAATTGTGAATGTCAGCTTGCACCACATCTAGACAGGATTGTAAAGAGTAGCATACGTTGTATCTAGATAGAATTGTAATGATTAGCATTGTGTCATGTCTAGACAGAACTGTAACGTCACATCTAGATAGAATTGTGTAGATTAGCCTCTGTCACATCTACACACAATTGTGAAGATTAACCTGCGTCACATATGGACAGATTTGTGAATGTCAGCTTGCGTCACATCTAGACAGAATTGTGAATATTAGCCTCTGTCACATCTGGACAGAATTGTGAAGTTTAACTTGCGTCACATCTGGACAGAATTGTGAAGATTAGCCCCCGTCATATCTACACAGAATTGTAATGCTAGCTCTGATCACATCTAAACAGAATTGTGTAGACTAGCATTGCGTCACATCTGGACAGAATTGTGAAGATTAGCCTCCGTCATATCTACACAGTATTATAATACAAGCTCGGCTCACATCTAAACAGAATTGTATAAACCAGCATTGCGTCACATCTAGACAGAATTGTGAAGGTTAGCACTGAGTCATACCTAGACAACTGTAATACTAGCTCGGGTCACATCTAAACAGAATTGTATAAACCAGCATTGCATCACATCTAGACAGAATTTAAAGGATTAGCATTGCATCAGATTTAGACAGAATTGTGAATATTAGCACTGAGTCATATCTAGACAACTGTAATGCTACCTTGCATCATATCTAGACAGAATTGTGAAGATTAGCTTGCGTCACATCCAGACAGATTTGTGAAATGTCACTAACCAACCCTCTAAACAATCTCACCCCTCTGCATACACATCTCAAATTCGAACTAAACACAATGATACCTCTAATGCACAACAAACCGCACACACTTCACCACACTGTAACAAGAAAATATACCACACAAAGCCTCACACAACAGCACAAAATGGTTCCCAACCCGAAAAGCACACCTAAGCTCAGTGAACAGTGAAAACCAAACTCAGGCTGCCAACAGCACATCACCGCTCTCTTGCATGTCTCCTGCGCAATCCTACTAACCTTCCTACTTCTTCCCCATTTCAGATCCACCAGAGCGCCTGGGGAACACTCCGGCAGTGAGGGTGCATGGTACAAATACCTTTAACATTAACATTTACATTATAATAAATTGTAAATCAGCATAGGATTTCCAAAAATATTTACCCTCAACTAATGTGGAATTACAAATTATAATAGCCCCCAGAGTTGAAAAACACTTTTTTTTTAACAGAAGAGATGGGCTCGCACATTGCTACAACTTCTGAAAAGAAACACATATGTCAGGGTATACACATAAAGGGTTGTGATGAAGCCAGGTCCCTATATTCATCCAACAGAGATGTGAAAGGACTCTGGGCCAGTACAGTCCACCTAACAGGGTCTCCACGCCAGTGCAATGAAATAAGTATGGTGTGCAGATCAGAATCTGCCGGAACGACCCCTCTGTTTGAAAACCAGAAGACCCAGCTTTCCCATTGAGGCCCAACCGCTAACATAGTCCGTCATTGGTATGTAGGTGCTATGTTCATGGGCCAACTGAAGCACCAGTGTGGAGTTTGTACAGACTAAAATCATACTGTGTCTGTAAGCAGTGCAGTCCTCTAATGAAATGCCGGAACAAGACCCACTCCTGGAACCCGAAGACAGTAGGGAGCAGTTTCCATAACCAAGATGCAGACCCTTCAAGCTGCAGCACAGAGACTCCTGGACACCAGAGGAAGGGGCGGGACCCATGCCTGACTTCAAAATGGCTGGAGCCCTCCGGAACAGCACAGAAACAGTAGGTTGGTATACTATCCTCAGAGATGCAATGCAAGTTACATGGTTATCTTTGTGCAAAATGAGTGGCGGCCGAGTGAGTTGGGCACTGTGTCGCTTAGAGAAAGGTGCAAGCTGCATAGCGATCTGGACAATATATCCCTGAGGGCACAATGTGAAGGCTCTGGTTGCTGTACCCCAACATTGACAAGTAAAGCAAGATGCATGTTCGGCGTTATCACCAGGGACGGACGTCCTATGTGGTTTGCCAGGGTTCACGCCTGCAACCCCTGATGTCTCCCTTTCTACCCCTGTGGTCTCCCTTTGTACCCCTAAAAAACAAGACTAAGAAATGACTATTATTTTGTTTATATAAACATTGAATCTCCCGGGCTGTGGCCAGCACCATGTGGCTCTTTGTTTCTGGAGTGGCTGGCTTTCTTGTTCGTGCCTCTTGAAAAACAGGGGGTTCCATAAGTGTAACACTTTGACCAGTGACCCTGAATAAGAAAGAATAGGAATACCAAATCATGTGTCTTTCTGGAATTCTATACAATAATTGCTAAACTCATTAAAGGTTTATTTCATGCACACTTCAGGGGGGCGAGTCACTGATTTAGTCTGTTCTTAGACACCTAAAATTCACAATGCAGATGACAACTTCCAAAATCCATTTAGAGTAGAATAAGCATCCCTTTTGGACTGTGTATTTTGCTTTTCGCAAGGTGCAGTTATAGAATGTTTTTTTTTCTGCCATTGTTTCTGTTATAAGACATTCCATCTTGGTGTCCTCGGTCACTTGAAAAAATCCTTGTGCCTAAAAGCTTGTGTACAGTGTAGAAATATTTCACCATAGCACATCAAGTGGCCCTTGATTTCATTGTTCCACTATTAAAGCTTTGTTGTAATGTGTCTATCTTTCCTATCTCCCTGGCATGCTGTTCAGGATGTTTGTTTGCATGCATGAGGTAACGAGTGCCCAGAGTACAGGATGCTGTGTGAGTGCACTGCTTTCCCTGTGCTACTCTACATTCTTTAATACACAGTTATGAACCCTCCTAAAGGTATGTATTTTGCCAACCTCTGAGGTCTGAACAGAAGATCCACCCAGGCTTGATATGTGGCCAACTTTTCACCAGACCCGCAGATGAACTGAACTGCTGTAAAATCTCTGTTACCAATTTAATGGTATCCACCACAGAGTGTAATGGGCTTTCTGACTTGGAGAACATTCAGACATGTAACTGCTCGTTTTACTATAGCCAGTAAGATACCTAGAGCTGGTAAGATAACTCAGTGAGTTGAGCGCTCGCTGCTGTGATGTGTGTGTAATCTGCGGGTTGCAGGTTTGAATCCCCGAAAGGCCAACTCAGCCTTTCATCCTTCTGAGGTTGATAAATCAGTACCAACACAGGTTGCGTGATATTGTATGTATATTTGTTCTATATAAAATGCAAGTGCTACATAATAACACATCATTATCGTTTGGCCTTGGACGCAGGGGTGTTTTTAAGTCTGGAAAAGATCAGGGGCTAAGCTAATGCCAGGACTGGTGGGACTCGGGGCTAGCTATAGCCTTTTGGTTGTAGCCCCTAAGCTTCAATCCGGGTCTACAACCAAAAGGCCTGGGGCTATAGCCACCTTAACCCCCACACCCCCCTCAGCAACGCCTCTGCTTGGACGTCAGCTTACATTCACCAGACTTTGGTAATATGGGCCTGTACACACTGACATTAATGGTACATATGGTGATCCATTCTTGTATGAAATGTATACCATATTACAGTGATATCACAACCACGTTGTTTGTAGTGTACTTAGGAACAATGCTATATGATGTTAATTCCTGTTTTGTCAAGTGGTGAAGGGTCGTGCTTCCCGCAATGTCACTTGAGGGTTGGGTCAGATGACATCAGTTCCTGTGATGTCATCAAAGGTCAAGGGGCGTGTGATGTCACTTCCGCTGCCCCAGGCATTTTGGTGAAATGACGTCCCTGGTTATCCCCTTGAGAATGATAATGATAAGGAAGCACGAATGATAGCGAGCGCTATAAATCAGAGATCGAGTAAGCCAGCCACTGCACAGGTGGGAGGGGGAGTACTTGTCTGGCGCTATTACTTTCCCTGAGATCCTTCCACCATATGATCAGAGCACTGAGAGAAGGGCATCTCAGATGTCCACTTTCTCTCCCCTTTTCATGAAAAGCAGAGAAGGATCAATAATGACCCTCCTCTGCCTTTTTATCATGTTGAACAGAAGATGATTAATCTCTGCAGTACACAATCTATTTCCAAACCTCAAAACACCACATACAAAGTTGCAAAAATATTGCATGAAACATTTGGGAACATCTGTTTGTATTATTTTAAGGGGAATGATCCGGGCTCCCAGCATGGGGTAATGGAAATTACAGTATGCAGCAATTAGGTGTATAGACCCTGCCAACATGAGAATCAAAATGTCACCTAGGGTAGTTTAGTCACCCTAGTAAGGTTTTCTTGCTTTGGTGTGTGAGGCAGCTGCTGCATTGGTGGGGAAATGTCATGCATTGGTGGGGAAATGACAGGGGATAGAGATCAGAGTCAGCCAAGCAGCCCTGAAGAACTTTGGTGTGCGAGGCAGCGCCTGCATCGGTGGAGGCAGCCCTGAAGACTTTGGGTGTGTGAGGCAGCGCCTGCATTGGTGGAGGCAGCCCTGAATACTTTGGGTGTGTGGGGCAGCTCCTGCATTGGTGGAGGCAGCCCTGAAGACTTTGGGTGTGTGAGGCAGCTCCTGCATTGGTGGAGGCAGCCCTGAAGACTTTGGGTGTGTGAGGCAGCTACTGCATTGGTGGGGACAGCCCTGAAGACTTTGGGTGTGTGAGACAGCTACTGCATTGGTTGGGACAACTCTGAAGACTTTTGGTGTGTGGGGCAGCTCCTGCATCGGTGGAGGCAGCCCTGAAGACTTTGGGTGTGTGAGGCAGCTCCTGCATTGGTGGAGGCAGCCCTGAAGACTTTGGGTGTGTGAGGCAGCTGCTGCATTGGTGGGGAAATGTCATGCATTGGTGGGGAAATGACAGGGGATAGAGATCAGAGTCAGCCAAGCAGCCCTGAAGACTTTGGGTGTGTGAGGCAGCTACTGCATTGGTGGGGACAGCCCTGAAGACTTTGGGTGTGTGAGACAGCTACTGCATTGGTTGGGACAACTCTGAAGACTTTTGGTGTGTGGGGCAGCTCCTGCATCGGTGGGGGCAGCCCTGAAGACTTTTGGTGTGTGAGGCAGCTACTGCATTGGTGGGGGCAGCCCTGAAGACCTTTGGTGTGTGAGGCCACTACTGCATTGGTGGGGACAGCTCTGAAGACCTTTGGTGTGTGAGGCAGCTACTGCATTGGTGGGGACAGCTCTGAAGACCTTTGGTGTGTGAGGCAGCTACTGCATTGGTGGGGACAACTCTGACGACTTTGGGTGTGTGAGACAGCTCATGCATTGGTGGGGGCAGCCCTGAAGACTTTTGGTGTGTGAGGCAGCTCCTGCATTGGTTGGGACAACTCTGAAGACTTTTGGTGTTTGGGGCATCTCCTGTATGGGTGGGGCAGCCCTGAATACCTCGGGTGTCTGAGGCAGCTCCTGCATTGGTGGGGGCAGCCCTGAAGACTTTGGGTGTGTGAGGCAGCTCCTGCATTGGTGGGGGCAGCCCTGAAGACTTTTGGTGTGTGAGGTAGCTACTGCATTGGTTGGGACAACTCTGAAGACTTTTGGTGTTTGGGGCATCTCCTGCATTGGTGGGGCAGCCCTGAATACCTTGGGTGTCTGAGGCAGCTCCTGCATTGGTGGGGGCAGCCCTGAAGACTTTGGGTGTGTGAGGCAGCTCCTGCATTGGTGGGGGCAGCCCTGAAGACTTTGGGTGTGTGAGGCAGCTCCTGCATTGGTGGGGGCATTCCTGAAGACATGTGGTGTGTGGGCCAGCTCCTGCATTGGTGGGGGCATTCCTGAAGACGTTTGGTGTGTGAGGCAGCTCCTGCCTTGGTGGGGGCATTCTTGAAGACATTTGGTGTGTGAGGCAGCTCCTGCATTGGTGGGGGCAGCTCTGAAGACTGGGTGTGTGAGGCAGCTCCTGCATTGGTGGGGGCATCTCTGAAGACATGTGGTGTGTGGGCCAGCTCCTGCATTGGTGGGGGCATTCCTGAAGACATTTGGTGTGTGAGGCAGCTCCTGCATTGGTGGGGGCAGCCCTAAAGACTTTTGGTGTGTGGGCCAGCTCCTGCATTGGTGGGGCATTCCTGAAGACATGTGGTGTGTGAGGCAGCGCCTGCATTGGTGGGGGCAGCCCTGAAGACTTTTGGTGTGTGAGGTAGCTACTGCATTGGTTGGGACAACTCTGAAGACTTTTGGTGTTTGGGGCATCTCCTGCATTGGTGGGGCAGCCCTGAATACCTTGGGTGTCTGAGGCAGCTCCTGCATTGGTGGGGGCAGCCCTGAAGACTTTGGGTGTGTGAGGCAGCTCCTGCATTGGTGGGGGCAGCCCTGAAGACTTTGGGTGTGTGAGGCAGCTCCTGCATTGGTGGGGGCATTCCTGAAGACATGTGGTGTGTGGGCCAGCTCCTGCATTGGTGGGGGCATTCCTGAAGACGTTTGGTGTGTGAGGCAGCTCCTGCCTTGGTGGGGGCATTCTTGAAGACATTTGGTGTGTGAGGCAGCTCCTGCATTGGTGGGGGCAGCTCTGAAGACTGGGTGTGTGAGGCAGCTCCTGCATTGGTGGGGGCATCTCTGAAGACATGTGGTGTGTGGGCCAGCTCCTGCATTGGTGGGGGCATTCCTGAAGACATTTGGTGTGTGAGGCAGCTCCTGCATTGGTGGGGGCAGCCCTAAAGACTTTTGGTGTGTGGGCCAGCTCCTGCATTGGTGGGGCATTCCTGAAGACATGTGGTGTGTGAGGCAGCGCCTGCATTGGTGGGGGCAGCCCTGAAGACTTTTGGTGTCTGAGGCAGCTACTGCATTGGTGGGGAAATGATAGGGGATAGAGATCAGAGGCAGCAATGCAGCCCTGAAGACCTTTGGCAGAGCACGCAGGTGGGGGTCTCGCCCGCAGAATGTAATGGTGAGCAGCCCACGGGCACCTTGGGGAAGATATTTGAATAACATATCCAGATGGTTGCAATACAAATATGGTTCATCGCTGTACTGTGCACGTTTTACCCGTACATAGATCCCAAGATAAAACAATGCACAGGTCAAAGGTTCACAAATCATTTTGACATGGCCGAACCAAAGACCAACGCTAGGTTGCCCCCTTATGCCCCAGCCCCCATGCGTATATTCGTGTTGGGCACCATTCCTGACATGTGTGCCTTCGTTGAGTTCCAGCATTTATGTCGGTGGAGCGCTGGTGATGATGGGGCCAACATGTAATGCTAAAGGCTGTGTCACTAGGAAATTAAAGGAAATGCGAGAGCAATAGAAGCAGAAATGCACTGTGGACAACAGGAGCTCAATGTGTTTTACCTTTTCCAAACTAAAGCTAAATTGAGACGGCTCATGATTGATCCTTCTGTGCATTGCACATTTTTCAGGGGCATGTCAGTGAAAGGGCCTTCCTCACGTGTGTGAGCATTTCCTTTATGTTATCTTACATAGCTTTTGTGACACGTCAAATCATGGGTTCTCATATGTGAGATCAGGTGTCCTGCACACCCAGTTGCATGCCCAGGTGCACAGATATGCACAAGTAGATGCCCCACTGTGAATGCAGACTGCACATCTTAGTGCTCCTCTACATGGGCAAGTTCTGGGAAAACAAATGGAATGCAGTGTTTCTGAATCATCCTCAGAAAGTCTGTGATTGGGGCTTTCCAAGGCTGTAGTGCTCTGCCTGTCATCTAGCTTTGTGAAAGGATCCCCTGCTGCTTGGATCTGTGTGTTTAAAGCTCTGTCCTTCTTCAGAATTTAATAGTCCTGCTATTTCAGGTGCCAAGAGCCAATGCCGACATGTGCCCTGAGGGCTGGGAGAGTATCTTCAGAAATGAAAGAACCTTTCTGAACAGACATTGTCTACTCACAGTTAGGTTCATGGTCACAAGCACTTTAATGGAAGGGCAAGTGTCGTGATAAAAGGAAAATGAGCACCAAGTGCACACTATGTTCCTAGTGATTCACCCAGGCAACCCTTTTATCACAGACATATTTAGTAAGTGTAAAGATATGTAGTCATACTTATGTTATCATCCCAAAATGTTCTTTGATTTTATGCAAAGCAGACAAGAACCCTCGCTGGTGCTATTTGTATCCTTACACTTTCAAATAGGGGTATTACAAAACACCACAATACACATGTTCCAGAGTGTCCATCTTGGAACCATAACCATCTATCAGAAAATAATGTATATGATTCTTCTGCACAGACATGTACACATAAATCACAATGTCACAGTGGGGTAACTGCTGCAGTCAATCACCCCTTTACAGTACCTTGAGGTCTGTCCTTGTGGTGCTGGCTCTCGGCTGGTCCCTGACTGCAGGTAATGCTGGATAGTGATGCTGTACTGACTTGGCTCATCACCCTGATGACAAGGCTGTGAGGTTGCTCACCTGGTTGGGACCCCTTGATGGCAAATAGCGCCCTGGATTCTCCTCTTTCTTCAGGGTGGCCCGGTCCACCATGTGGGACCGCCAGCACTCACTGTGCAGCCCGTGCACTATGCATAGTCCTGGACAACCCCCTCCATAGGTCAGAGCCCACCCATGCTCACCGTGCAGTCTGCAGCCGTTTGTTGTCTTCAGGGATGGCCCTGTTGGCATTGGGGCTTTCCTGTTCTCTCACCCCCACACCCATGGTGTAGTTTTCATATTCTGGATGTGCCCGATGGCTGTAGGGTCCACCTGACATCACTGCCATGCCCGCTGCATTGCTAATTTATTCTGAGTGGGCCTTGTTGGCTGGGGCGTCCACCAAAAATAACAGCCGCACCCGCAACGCCATTTTGTCTTCTGGCGGAGTCCCTGTTGCCATGGTGATGCCATCACGTTCACCACTGCATTGCCCACTGCCATCTTGTGTTTGGCGGCATCCCCATGACAACCGGGATGCCGCCGATCTCACTGTCATGCTCCATGGTCTTGCCACTTCTGCAATGCCTCACGAGACACATGGGCTGGCTGCTTACCATCACACAGGCTGCACAACTGGGCAGCCAGGGGCTTTCTTCACCTGGACCGCTCAACAGAGCCACACAGGGCTTCTTCCAACACCTTCTCGTCACCCGAGTTGGCCGTGAAGGCCAACCCAGGACTTAAAATTCACTGCTCCGTCCTCCTGAGTGGAGCAAACTTCACTGCACTCTCCCCACTTCATCTCCATGGCTGCTCCTGGCATACACAGCCCAGGAGGACTTCAATGAAGGGCTCACCTCGCTGGCCACGAGCCGGGTCTTTGACGGCACGGCCGGACAGCATAGTCTGGGCCGCCCCCACATGTGGCCCAGGCTGGGCTGTACGTTATGGGCTCATGCAGCACCTGGCATGCTGCCTGGGCCACCAATATTACTGGCCCATCTGTTTTGGCTTCAGGGCGGGCCTTCAGGTGCCATGGCCTGTGGGGCGACTGTGCTGCCCCTGAAATAAGCAGCTTAGTCCACTTAGCTTAGTCACTGGGGGCTCCCCACGTGCCTCCTGGCACCATTAGTGGGATGTAGGCCCTGGGGGGGATATGGAGATAGTGACCCCCCCAACCCCCTCCAGGTAAGCCTCTCTATGCTTCCCTTCTTTCTCTCACTTCCCAACTGTCCTTTTCAAACAGTCCTTATTTTAAATCCTGCTTGGAATCTTTCCTCTGCCCTGCCCAAACCATTCTTAGGCAGGGGAGTTCTATTCCTTCATTCGTTTATTCTACTTTCTTTTTAAACCTTCCATCCAGCCCCATGGTGGGTTGGTTAGATTCTCACAGAACAGATATCAATAAATTAACACATTACACATTTAAATAAATCCTTTATTACCCTTGTGTCTGTGTCTTTATTTCTAGGTATTTCCTCATAGGACAAACATGTAGCCACACTAGCTGAGCCCTGTGAAGCCACGGGCTACACCTACATATGTAGTCAGTATGACAATTCAACTTCTGGGGCACCAGTTGTCCATGGATGAATATCGGTTTCTAAACCATCAATCAGCCACACACCTCTAGTACAGCAGAAGGGATCTTAACAGATTAGAAACACAAGTAAATTATAAACCTCCTTGTCCAATTTTGGTAATGTGGACAGAACAGCAGGCTTATCTCTGTAAGGTTGTGGATCGTTGGTTAGTTGCAACACAGCGAAAATACAATTCGCCAATGACAGAAGGGACTGTCCAGTGAAGGTTGTATACAAATATCTAATTTATTTTTATCAAAGACAGTTCTAGAACACTACAAAATACAATCCACCCTGTAAAGGAACACAGAGGACAGACAGTTTCTCAAAGGAAAGGGATGCACTCTGAATACTGACAGGAGGGTAGTCGGTATAGCAATCAGTCTTAACTGTTCAAGGTTATTTGATTTCAGCACCAAGGGAGCAAGGGGTCGTAAATGTCACTAGGGGCCTTTGGAGAAGGACCAGGGGGACAGAACCACAATGTAGCTGGTGCTTGATATGATCTTAATGCTCGACAGGGCCGAGTCGGCTCCAGGATGCTTTGCAGCTCCTGTGACAGAGTTTAAGATGGGGGACAGCTGCGGGTATCCAGTGGCATGGAGTTCGGCAAGCTAGGCTGGACGGACGGCTGCAGGTTGTCCTACACGGCAGCTCGAGGTCAAGAATCTCTCTCTCTGTGCTGGTTGGCGGATCTGGAAGGCTGGTCAAGGCATCTCAGATGGCTTTAGTGACTGCAGCATGACAACAGTCAGTATTGTAGCCCGTCTTGGTTTGAGGGCTCGACTGCCTCGAAAATGTCCTTAAAAGATGGATGCTGGTTAATGCTAGTTGTGGCACTCCTCCTAGCTTCTTCACTGGGTTTGTGTCATCCTTTAAGGCGGACGGCCCGAAGCTGAGGAGAGTGTTGCAGTCAATGGTTTTGTCCTTAGTTCAGATAGTCTCCGGCATTTCCCAACTAGGAAGCTTGCTGGCAGAACCTAGCTGGGCACAGTGTGTGCTTGGTGGGTACCGGTTCTGGAGCTACTGGACGGGTTCTCTGTTTTTGGTATCTCGTTCTATTCTTTGAGAGATGTTTAGGGGAAGGATTTTGTTTCCCTGCTAGAACTCCTGGCCTCCCTTCACTGGCGGAAGGTAGACTGTACCTTCAGGCCGGGTCCAAATGAGTCCTTCGTCTTACTCCTTTCAAAGTTGTCAGATGATCTGCTAAGTGAGGGGTTCAGCCCTCTCTTAAAGCCAAGTGGGCCCCAGTGTTTGGCGCAAGCTAAGCCTACCTTAATGAACCAATCATGGCTCCCTACCAACAATCTTCTGGTATGCATGAGGTCAGGACCAGAGTGCTCTGCAACAGGACAAACAAGGGGTGACAACGGATACCTGTTGGTTGTAGATCAAAGTGTCTCTCTGGTTAACTGAGCCATCTGTGACTCTTGATCAAAACGCAGGTCTCCCTAGAGGTTTGTGATAGGAGCAGACTTCCTGTCTCTGCCTTTCATACAGAGAGGTGGGAACTAGCTTCAAATTGACACACTGCATTTTATTTATTTATTTATTACATTTATTACACACCCAGACCCTGTGGTATCATGGCGAGGTTACAGACAGCTTGGTACCAAATAGTTGTTAGCCCAGTCTTCCTGTTGTCTGTTTGGCAACCAAGCCTCTAATCCAGGATTGCCTTAATTATTCCTCATTAGTATGCACTGCCACCAGTCGGATTAGACAAAGGAAAAGCGGATCCATGGAGCTGTTGGTATTTTAATTAGGGTGCCCATGGCTGAAGGAAGCTGTGCCTTCTCCCTTCTTGAGATGCTTTGATATACCCGTGGCTGTCACATTCCAGCTGAGCATGACAGGGGAAGACTGCGCCTGTAGTCTGTGTCTTCCCGGAGTGCACGTGTGTATGCATTGTTCTTGCGGTGAACATCGAAAATGTGTGTGGAATGGCATTTTCGGAGGTTGATATCCAGGCATTCATTTTCATTATCAAAAAATCAAAAAGCCTAGGTGAGCGCACCCTCCCTGTGTGAATGGTTCAATTCCTCAAATCCCATCCATGCTCTTCCTTCAGATGAAGTTCACCTGCTTGCAGTCACTGTACATGCACAACCCACATGCAAGAAGTTCATGTGCTTGTAATGCAGGGTCCTTCCCTGATGCAAAGCGATTCCTGGGATTGCATATTAACACCCTCGAAACACCCCAAAATTCAGATGTACGCTAAGGACCATATTGCTCTATTTTTTTCACAGATCAGATGGACTACTTTATAACTCCTGCCAAAGGCTTGGCATGTCCAAATGGGATTCTAAGGCTACTTGCCTTTGGACTACTCAATGGGTACGAAGCTTGCTGAGCTTTGTGAGTGTGGTTGTGGATAATTTAAGATAAAGAAAGCATGCTCTTTCAATAAACCTTGAGTCATTTGCAATTTTGACCAAGTGGGGAAGACATGTTGGATGAAATAATCCACCCTGCTTGCAAGGGCTTGCACTGTTTATTGGTTGCCTGTACTTAACAAAAAATATTTTTCTCTCTTCTTTTCCACTGATAAATTGCCAGTTCTCCTATACCCTGGATCCCTACTTCCTGTTACCTCCCTTCCTCACAGTCTTTTGAACCATCTTCAGGGAAACAAAATTGCTAAACCAGCATCTGGCATTCCATGGAGTTTGTTTGTTTCAGATTTTAAAATAAATATATCATCTTGTTTTTAAATGCTGTAAATACTCTCTGGCATTGATTGTTCAAAAAGACAGAAATGGGGTTCATGGTTTCTCATTATGAGGCCCCCCAGATGCTTTGAACTACAACACTCGTAATCCTTCTTTGCAGCCTCTGCTGGGAAGGGCTGATGCGAGTGAAAGTCTGACGCATCTGGACGGCTACATAATGAGTGACCATGAATAATGAAGGATCATGTGCACGCCTGTCCAACCACGCCCTTGCATCCTGATATTATTACAAAGCACTGTGGGGGCAGTGGCGTAACACAAAATGTGGGGGCCCCCCTGCGAGCCATGCTGAGGGGGCCCCCCAACTCGGCAACAAATCACGGGTTGCGCCACACTCTGGGCCGGCCTAGACTGTCACGCTTGCACAATACGCATGAACGTGCTGCTGAAGGGGTATGCCGCACACTGCACTAGGAAAAAGATATAAATATGTGTTTTAATGCAATATACAGCACACTTTCTGAGATAAATTGGCTATAAAGCCAAAGTGTTTGCAATTGTTTTGTAGGGTAACACAATCCAATACATGCAAGTCACCAACAGTGCACAGGAACATTAATGCTTCCAACTGGCTGCACAATGTAGACCAGTGTAAACACGTAATAACATTATAGTACAGAATGCCAGGCCACATTTAGACATACCTAGACTGTTTTCAGCAAAATGCCAGTCAAAGCAATAACACTCATCAAGAAGAGAGCACACAATAAAGCATGTGTCTCCATGGCCTCGAACAACACTGCCAAACTCTTTAAACTCTGCAGGGAACTGGTCAATCCTGTTGTGGTCTATACCTCCTCTGTTCCCTCCCATGCCCTCTGTACAGCTCTGGCCTCTCATTTCTCTGCTAAATCTCAGGACATCCTGTCCTCTATGTCCTCTTCCTCTCTCGGCCCATTTTGGCCATCTCTTCTCTCCTCCTCCTTTTTCCTCTTTCTCTCTGACAACACCTGATGAGGTTTCTAGACAAGTCCGATCTATGAAAGTGTCGTCCAAACAGGTGCTCCGCTGCTCCACCAGAACCATCAAAGCCCATATTGACACCCTCGCTCCAGCCTTGGCCGATTTCTGTAATCACTCTTTTGCCACTGCAATGTTCCCCTCTCCCTTTGAGCACTCCCTTGTGCACCCACTCCTCAAGAAGCAGTCTGCTGATCCTACCTGCTGTAAAACTATCGCTCAATCTCCACCTTTCCTGAGCAAACTCTTGGAAAAGCTTACCATCTCCCAGCTTACTCTCCACACTGAATCTGTTGGTTGTCTCCATGACCATCAGTCTGGCTTCAGAGCTGCCAGAGGCATGGAAACTGCTCTCCTTAACACCTGTGCTGCTCTCTAACCTTGATTCCAGCATTCCTTCTATTCTCATCCTTCATCTTTCCTCTGCTTTCGACAGGGTCAACATCCCCATCCTGATCAATCGACTCTGTGAGAACCTGGGCATCACAGATCAGACCCTAGAGTGACTGACCTACTTCCACTTGGACCGCCACTCCGCTCCCAGGTCGATCGTGGTCCCATTCTCTCCGCCACCTCTCTCTACCTGTGGCATTCCCCAGGGCTCTATCCTCTCACGCTGGTTTTTCAACCTCTACTTGGCCACTTTGGCCTCCCTGATCTCTACCTTATCCTCTAACTTTCAATGTTGTGCGGATGACTCAGCTTTCCTTCAGGCTCCCCTCATCCTCCTCTCCTCTCTTGCTCATTCCTGACTGTCTATCCACGATTCAGGATTGGTGCACCTCTAACAATCTCTGCCTTAATGCCAGTAAGACAGAGATCCTTCTCATTGGGACCCTTGCCACTGTGTTTCCCCTCTCACTATAGCAGACCACCTTGGGCCCTCTTCCTTTGCCTTCCTGCGAGGCAAAAAACCTTGGTGTCATCTTCAAAGCCACACTCTCTTTCTCTCCTAACATCTCGGACATCACCAAGAAGTCCCACTACCAGCTGCTCCTCCTCAAAGGGACTCTTCCCTTTCTCACTCTCCACCAGAAGCTCACTGTCTCTAAGCTGGACTACTGCAACAGCCACTTTCTCAATCTGTCTTCCTCTAGTCTCCGTCATCTGCAAATAATCCAGAACAGGACTGCAAGACTTAGCCTTGGCCTCAAGCCCTGGGATTGTATTTCTCCAGCCCTGAAATTTCTCCACTGGCTGCAAGGATCAAGTTCAAGAACCTTTGCATTGCCCACAAGGCTTTCTGGGGCCAGTGCCAACACTAAATCCAATGCTCTCTTCCAAAATACCTTCTTTCTCTAACCCTTCACTCAGCTACCTCCAACTCTCTAAGGCTTAGACATTTCTCCAGGCAGAGAGTGGGGGTAGACCTCTCTCCTCTGCTGGGGCCTCCAACTGGAATGGGCTCCCTGCCCCTCTCAAACTTGAGGCAGACAACCTGAAGTTTCGGAAGCAGCTAAAAGCTTTCCTCTTCTCTGCTGCTTTCGCTCTCTCTCCCCCCATGCTGACCTACCTGACCTACTTGTCTGCTGTACTGACTGGCTGCTTGGCTACCCTCAGAGTCTCTCTGAGTCCAGGCTCTTTCTTGATTGGTCACCCTTGCAATGCCTCCGGGCCTACCATGCACTTAGGGGCTGTAACTGTAACCCTGCAGTCCATTGTTCTCCTTGCACAACCAATAGCTGCTCTGCCCTGGCTGCACTTACTGAGAGCATTGCTGCCCTGTTTTCCCCTCCCCTCTCACTTGCACTTCCCTGCTCCCTTTTCCCTTGCACTTCTCGTTCTCACAATGACACAAGGCCTAGTGAGATCGTTTGTCTTGTCCTCCCTCTATCATCCCTCCCTTGTGTACACTTGTGTACAGGCGCATTATAAATGACTTGAATCACATCATATCATTTTATCACAGATGCCCAGAAAAATATACAATGCCGCAGTAAGAAATGGCTAGACTGGCAGCACCCAAATGCCAATCTAGCCAGGTAATTAAAGTTAGCAGGACTACTTTATCAGAAATGTCCAGTTAAAAGAAAGTCATACCAAACTGAGGAATGACTAGACTGGCTAAATCAAAATGCCTCTCTAGCCACTAATACCACATATCATGCCTGCTTAGCCTGGACATGGACAACCATTATGATTTATCACACAATCCTGCCCACCCACACATCCACTCTCCCTCCCACCCACCACCCCAACCTCCACAATCAGCTCCTTGGCCCAGAATTACCTCTGCGTCCCTCTTCCTTGTCCCAGAGCTTTCGTATGAGGCTCCTTGCCTCATAGGTAAGTACTGGGATGAGGAACAGTGGGACTAGGAGTGATGAAGATTACAGGTAGCTAAATCAGGCATTACCTCCATGTACCTCTACCTCTTCCCAGTACTTTTGTATGAGGCAGAGTGCCTCAAACACACGTACTGCCTCGTATATAAGTACTGGGACGAGGAAGAATAGGGCTAGGAGTAAGCAAGGCATTAAACACAAGTAGTAGCGCAACACCATTGAGTTGACTGGGCTTCAGCACTACCCCCCCTGACATTTTGGGCTATATTGACTCAACTTGGCTAACATTTAGAGCAGTTGCCAGACCGAACAGGACACAGATTTTAAACGGCACCTGGTTTTTGCTGTTAACAAGAACCCAGCAATTACCAACGTAAAGCATTTCACTGTTAGTACCTGCATTCAAATTCCACATTGTTTAGGCGATTGAAATCGTGATGTGGGTTTAGTACTTGCATGCCAGGGGAGTGATTGGAAGGGTAGAGAGGGAACAGGAGACTTATAGGAGAGAGTTAACTGCTTGTAACATTGAATCTGCACTAGAATAGTCTCATTAAAATGGGTAAATAATTTGGAGGCGCCCACACAAATAAGTTTCCCCCTGCCCACCGCATGTGAAGTTAGCGCCTCTCCCAACATTTGAAGGGTTAGCCCCCCAAAATGAAGGTTTTCTTGTGCCCCTGTACACAAGCACACACCCCATTCACCTTATACACACCCAGTCATCCACACATTTAAGTGTGCACCCTTTCACCATACACTCACACAGGTAGCCACCTATACATTTATGTGTGCACCCTTTCACCATGCAGGCACACCCCCACAGCCACCCATACATTTAAGTGTGCACCCTTTCACCATACACACACAGGCAGACGGCTATACATTTGAGTGTGCACCCTTTCACCATAGACTCATACACGCACACCTCATGGAGTTGAGGGGGGGCCCTATTACTTAAAAAAGAAATTGGGGCTCATTACGGGTCCAGCGGTAACCGTGCCGGTGCTACCGGCGGGTTGCCGCCAGACCCATAAAAAATTACTATGGCCTGACTTCCCGGTGCCACCGTGCTATTTCAAGTACGGCGGCTGGGAAATCAGGTGCCGATAATTTCGTTAAACCCCAGACTCCACGGGAATGGGGACACAGAAGCACCTGTACCATTGTTAACGGTGCCGGTGCTTCCGTGACAGGTCTGCCTACCGTGGCTGCTGTGCCTGGCAGGGTCAGACCTGTCGGGCACGGCAGCCCCACAAGGCAGACCTGTAATATGCCGGTCCGGAAACAACAGTGCCTGTAAGCTTACCACCACCGTTGTTTCCGGACCGGCATGGTCAGAATGAGCCGCATTGTTTCTTTTTAAAGTCACTATAACTTCATTAAGAAATTATTTCAGTTAAGGACCGAACCATAATCAAAATAATTTCTTTATGATGGCTGAGTGGCTTCAAAAACAAACAATTTCTTTTTGAAGGCATAGGGCTCCCCACCCCCCTCCCACCCCATGACATGGAGGCCTCCAGCCTAGGGTCTTCCATGTCATGGGTTACGGGGGCCCTCAGACTTCAAAAAGAAAGTTTCTTTTTGTAGTCACTCTGCCTTCATAAAGAAATTATTTCTGTTACAGAAATGTTCTTTATGAATGCAGAGTGAATTTCAAAAGAATTTTTTTTTTTTTTTTTTTTTTTTACTGGCGCCCCCTCCCAGCCATGTGCTGGTGGGGCCCCCCACACCGCGGGCCCCCCCGCACCGCAGGGGCTGCAGGGGCCCCTGTTACGCCAGTGTGTGGGGGCCATTTTGTAGGGGTTGTGCAAGGGAGCAAGGTGCAAAAACAAGACAACATGGGCACGATTAATGGAATAGTGCACAGAAATCCTGGAATGCCCGCATGCCGAGAACAACTCTATGCGAGCCTGCTCAGACATGTTTTTCTGCATGCTCCTCATATTCATGGAACTGTTTGTTCAAAGTAACTGTATATGCAAGTCATGGCCGGAATGCCCCGACACTCCCCCACACCAAGCAGAAACAGTCAAATACAGCTACCTTTGCGTGCTCCCCAGGCGCCAATACATGCACCCTTAAACAGTGAGTTGGGTCCCTTGCAAGCAGGCCTGCATCTCGGGGACCCTGTGCGCTGTCCCCCGCAACTGTTAGAGGCACCGCGACAACATGCATACGATTTATCGCTACTTTGGTCAAACTCAGAAAATGTGCGCCCAAACTCCCGTAAACCGTTCCTGCACCCTGCACCCTACTACACTGCGTACGCGCACCCCTAAATTAGTTCAGAACCCCAGCTGTATACACGCACCCCTAAATCCGACACCCGATCTTACTTCTACTCAGTGAATCCTATGCACAAGTGTCTGTATGCCAGCCTTCGGGGGCCAGATATAATGCGGGCTTTACATGGTCATTTCCCTGCCGAGAGGTTGCACGGTATGATCCAAGAATACATATCGTAATGCGCAATAGTGGGCGTGAAATGGACTGCCTGTGGGCCGTCCCTCATAACATCCACACTTTCCCTTGTTCCTTCTCATTTTCCGAGTTCCACCCCCTCCCCTGCTTTCTTCGCAAGCCATGTCCATGCTCTTCATGGTGTCTTGCGCAAGGCACTCAGCGGCACGCAGAGCCGTGCCGAGCATATGCGAAGAAGCAGCAAAGTACAAAAAAGTATGAATCGACAAATGGGATTTTGCACACAGTTTGGCGAGCAAAGTCCATGTTTACCATGCAGAAAATTCCATGAATTGGGCTCATGTGTTTACAAGTTTTATAATAATAATAATAATAATAATTATTATTATTATTATTATTATTATTATTATTATTGTTTTTATTGAGTACGGACCTAGCTTTGAGAAGTCGCAGAGCGCTTTACAGAGGTATACAACAATACAGAGGCATAACGGAGCACTTTACAGAGGTAACAGCAGAAAAGAAATACAGTGGGTAGGATACAGAGGGGCACAGGGTGGCAGGGAGCAGGGGTGCAGTGCCGTCTAGCGAGTCAGGTGGTGCGAGGGGCGACGTGATGGTGCAATTTCATTACTTCTCCGCCCCATTTCCTTGGCTTTCAAGGTCTAGAAGCGGCACAAAGCGGAATGAAAGTCTTCACCGTGCTTTCCTCCCCTTTTCACGCAGGCATACAATAATTGGATCCTTATGGATTCAGCCTCCAGCTACAACCCGCTAAAAAGCAAGAGGAATCCATAACAATGCATCGCTAACTGGCATCTACAAAGCGGAGTTTGCAGGCAGTATTCACTTTTTTAGAAAATGTAGTCTAAGACAGCGTTGAGGCAATGTTTCTCTCGTTTACTCGTCACTTAAGCAGTCTGCTTTTCAAAAGTAGAATATTACAAGCAGGGCGACTAAGCGGGAAAGTGACCTGAATGCATTTACATTTTTTTATTATATGACCCCCCCTACAAAAATCCTATGCACCGCTTTCAATAAGACCGCGGCACAGTATTTCTGGTCAGTACTCTAGGGCCTAATTCACGGAAGGTTTAGCGTGGTGCAAATGGACATTGCACAGCCAACAAACACATTGAACTAGGCCTAATTCACAGAGCATTGCAACATGTATTTTTGCACAGCAAAGTCACTTTTTTGCACTGCAAAAGTACTCTTTGCACAGGACTAAAGGGGCCTAATTCACACAAAAAGCACTACGTCCGTGCTATTTGGTTTTTTGTTTTTGTTTTTATTAGGCCCATTTAATGCAGTGCAAAGAGCACTTTGCAACGCTCGCAAAATTGCACTTTGCACCGCTCTGTGAATTAGGCCCGGTTCAACGTGTTTGTTGGCAGTGCAAATTCAATTTGCCCCGCGCTAAACGTTCCATGAATTAGGCCCTAAGAATATAAAGAGATTCAAATGTGACCGCCTCTGGATTCGCGGAGCTTCGCTGAAAATGTGATGGGGATAAAAAAAAGAATCTGCTCTTCCACCTCCCCAGAGAGCCTCCGTGCGCAGCGGCAGACCAGGGCACCTTCTCGCTGTCAGCTCACGTTTGGCGACCCAGCACATGGGAACTTTAATTGGAAATATGCAAATGGCGCCCTGCGCCGGCTGCCCGCGCAGCTGTTCTCTTGAATGCTGGCAGGGTGACATTTTGGGCAGTCGGAGATCTCAAGGCCTCAGCGGGCATCGGAGGGCTGCTTAACGACATTGGGACTGTGCAGTAGGCCAATTTGGTATTATCCCTCCCTCTCCCTCCATATTCAGCCCGCCTCACCTTGGAGGTACAAAGGGCTATTCTGCCCTCTATGGAAGGAAACCTACTAATAGCCTTCGGCTCAGCTGAAAGGGTGGGGGCACCCATGGAGTCTGGACATATTGATTATTAATAATAATTATAATAATGTTATCCAATTATAGTGACTGCACTCAGAGCTGCACGGTTTTCCGGCGCTCAAATAATGGGTGTAATAATTACCCAGCTCACTAGCACTGACTTTTTGATTTAGAAGGATAAAAGGATGAGTCCAAGAGGTCCTACACCCATGTCTGCAGCAGGTAGTCAACACACTGAGTTGTATTATTAATTTAAAAAGTGAGTCAATAGGGGAAAATACATTCTGCCCAGCAGTCCTTATTTATATGTTTTGAAACAACCAATCCTGAAATTGATCAAATCCTGACTGGTTTGTAAATTCCATGGCGTGGTATTCCAATGAGGAGCCGTGAGAACAGGGAGCGACTGTGCTTCCTGTCATGCGTGTGCTTCCTGTCACGCGTGGCAGAGCAGATGCGTGACACATAACAAAAATATTATTATTAGTTTTATTGTTTGGTTATTTATTGAGCATGGACCTAGCTGCAGGAAGCAAAGAATCGCTTTAAACATCATGGTGGGAAGGGCATGGTAAGCGAAGCTGAGATACAAGGGAGCGGGGAGCTCACAACGGGGGAAGGAAGGTTAGCCAATTTGGCAGCAAGCGATCTACAAGCAACCAGGGGAGGAACCAGTGGGGAGCACATCACCCAGTATGTAGGGTGGGGAGTAGGTGTTAGGGAGGTGCCATTCTTTCAAGAGGACCTCCAGAAGCGGTAAGTTTAACTATGAAGCCGATGTATTATTATTATTATTATTATTATTATTACAGCGTTTGTAAAGATCAACAATCACCACCCGTTGGCATTGAGCCAGAACAAGGGCATATTTAGGGCGTTTGGTTCTGGAGGATACAGGTCTTCAGCTCTCCAGCCTCTCAAAAGCTCTTCAAGATTCCTGTCTTCTATTCTCGGGCCATGCAGTTTGTTTTCAGCAACAGCGGGGGTGCTCTAGCAAATGGGCACCTTACAGTGAGAGAGGGATAGGGACAAAGAGAGAAGGTGAGTGCAGAGAGAGAGAGACTGAAAGAGTGAGAAAGAAAGAGCAAGATAGAGAGTGAGAGAAAGTGTGTGAGAGAGAGGGAGAGGGAGTACAAGAAAGAGAAACAGCAAGAGAGAAAGAGTGGAAGAAAAAGAGAGGGAGATAGACAGAGAAAGAAAGGGAGAGTGAAAGAGCAAAATAAAAAGAAAGAAACAAAGAGACAGAGAAAGAGAGAGAGAGAGAGAGGGAAAGAAAGAGAGTGACAGGCAGAGAGAGAAAGAAAGAGTGAAAGAGAGCGAGAGAGAGAAAGAAAGCAAGTGTGAGAGTGAAAGTGAAAGAGAGAAAGAGAGAGGCAGAAAGAGAGAACCAGTGAAGAAACAGAGAGAGAGAAAGAGAGAAAGAAAGTGAAAGAAACATAGGGAAGGAGAGAGAGAGAGAGAGAGGGAGGGAAAGAGAGGGAGAGAGAAAGAGGGAGAGAGAAAGAGGGAGAGAGAAAGAGAGAGACAGAAAGAGGGGGAGAGAGAGAAAGAGAGAGAGAGAGAGAGAGAGATTGCAAAATTGGGGTATGATGCAACAGGTACAACTGGGAATTCAGGGAGAAAGCGATCATAGTAATAATATACGTTTTCATAGCACTTCAAGCCAGATTTTGCATTTTCCAAATATTGTAATAATAGCTGGCAGTGTTGGCGGCGTGTTGACAGTCCAATCATGATTTGAATTGGTGAAATGCAACTTTCCCCATCTCAGAGGTGAGATTTTACCCGGGAGCTACCCGCAAAGTAATGCTGCATTGCTCTGTTACTAGACGGTGGGTGATGTTTCCTGACAGTAAATCGTTGCCCCACCTTTCCATAAGCCTAGCGTGGAAGTTTGGTGGTGGCTGTAAATTGCTTTGATCAGGACTGGTCTCCAGTCAGCTTTAGTGAATGGATTCAACTTGTATCGGGGGTATTGGGAGCTGGTCGGTTCAGGGACAGGTAGGCGCCCTTTGTGATGATGTGAGTGGTCTTTGGTAGGAAGTTGACTGGTGCTCGATGGATCTGACAGGGCATTCATGTGGATCTAGTGGGAGTTCTGAGATGGGTCTCACTTTGCCACAATATATCGAGAGGGAGCCAGACTTTCACGCCCCAGTTGAGCTGTATCTTGGCCGTCGCTTGACCCCCAAGAGAGGGGGCTCTCGGAGAAAGGTCTTTCGCTCCAATGTAACTGACTCCCAAGACCTACAACACTTACGTGCAGAGGTACTGAGTGAAACGTTAAGGCGACCAGGTCAGGCTGCACGAAAAGAAGAAAAGGGGGCATCAGTGAATGCAAATCTGGAACACCCCCTCTGCTCCCCTGTGATACCTAAAGTATACCTGTTAGCACAGAGGAGGGACCAGCACACCTAAATTGATGTAGGAGAAGGTACACCTTGGCAAAGCATCGTATGCGCTACCCGGGCGGCACAAGGACCCAACTAGGTGGAGAACCTGGTGTGAGCAACATCCAGGGCGCCAGAGTCAACAAACATTTCAGAAAGGTAGCAAAGTTTCCACGTTTCCACCTGGAAGGTCCAGGCAAAATACAGTACTCCAATCCCCAAAAGAAAGTGTCCATCCAAGTCCAGTACACCATGCATGCCGACGCACAGACCACAACTCACAGTACAGCCCTACTGTTTAAGATGGCAGCCCAAATGCTGGCTGCCCACACTCTGCATGGCGCTCTGCTGCTCTTAAGATAGGTCTACGCTTTAAACGCTAACATACAATGAAGTAAAAGTGGGGAAAGTCAAAACAGCAATCTTCTGATAAGTACAGTTAAATAAGACTTTTGATGGAAACTGTATTCTGCTGATCCTACCACCAAAGAAGGTGTAAAAGGTGTGAATTTAATATGCAGGACTTGAAGAAGAGCACATGTGGTGGTTCCCAGATGGATAGTGGAGGTCAGAATGCTAGTGATATGTGCTGGAACTACATGGACCATGATGCTGTGCGGCAATGGTGGCATGTCTCGAAACTCACCAAGGAGGAAAGGAGAATGCCAGTGCGTGTGTGTGTGAAGAGTCATCTAGTTGCCAACATTCCTATAACATGCAAGTGCAGTGAAAAGAAAAAGGGGTTGGGGGTAAGTGCTCTTAGGGTCCCAGGGGGGTGAGCACCAGAGGTGCTCATTGCGGAGGCAACAGGTAAGTGCATGGGGGGAGATGTCCCAGGTTAAGAGGGAGTTTTAACGGCCAACAGGTAAGTGGAGGATGGAGGCAAACCACCCAACAGGCGGGTGTGGACCCAGAGGGCAGTGCAGGGGGGAGGGGGTGCTGGTGGCAATTGGGACAGGGCCATATCGGTCTCTTGAGGGACCAGGCCACCAATCTAAGTAACAGAGGGGATGGATAGCATGGGAGGGGGAGGGGAAAGGAGTAGGAGAAGAGGAAGGGTTTGAGTTGTTTGCAGAACTTGAGGTGGTCTGGTTCAAGAAGGAGAAAGAGATGGAGACGGGTCCCCAGGAGGGAGCCAGCTGAAGAGAGAGATCTGCCCCCAGCTCTCTGCTTGGAGAAGCGTTTGATCAGCAGAGAGTAGGAGCAAGACGATCAAAGGGATCTGGAAGGAGAGTATTTAGTAAGAGAAAGCTGCATGTAGTGTGGTCCTAGGCCCCAGACAGCCTTGGGGATGATGCAAAGAGTCTTTAATTTGATCCTTGCAGCAACTGGGAGCCAGTGGAGTGATTTTAGAGCTGGAGAGATACTATCCCTGAGTTTGATGCCATGGATACGTCTTGCAGCCCTATTCTGGATTAGTTGAAGAGGACGAGTGAAAAAAGAGGCTGGTTGATTAAGAGACTATTACAATAATTGAGCCTGGAGAGGACCAGAGCTCTAAAAACATTGAACTTCCGGTGGAAAGTGAGGAAAGTGAGAGTGCCTCTAAGGAGTCTAAGGAGGTGGAGTTGAAAGTGGACTTTCTTGGCAAGGACCAGGATGTGAGGGAAAAGGAGATACAGGAGTTAAAGATGATCCCAAGGTTTCTGGTGTCAGTGGAAGGAGGGGGAGGTGAGCCCATAGAGGGCGGCAAGAGTGTATGAGAGAAATGGTAAACAGGTGTCCCGATGGGAAGAACCTCGGTCTTACTGGCATTAAGGCAGAGGTCACTGGAGGTGCACCAAGACTGACTAGCAGACATACAGTCAGGGATGATACAGGAGGAAGAAGAGGATGAGGGGAGCTTGAAGAATAGGTGTGTGTCATCTGCGTAACACTCAAAATGAGGAGAGCAGGCAGAGATCAGATTAGCAAGAGGTGCAAGTTAGATGTTGAAAAACTAAGGCGAGAGGATTGAGCCCTGGGGAACACCACATGTGGAGAGAGTGGTGGTGGAGAAGGAGCCCAGGAGCACCTGGTATGGGAGGTCAGTGAGGAAGGAGGTCAACCAATGCCCGGTCTGAGATACCAAGAGTATCTTGAAGCCACTTTATGAGGATAGAATGGTTGACCGTGTCAAAGGTGGAAGAGAGCTGAAGGAGAATGAGAACAGCAGGAGAGTTAGAGTCAATATTTGCAAGCAGCTCTTCCCGTTGATCAGGAGAGCAGTTTCTTTGCCTCTGGATGATTGGAATCCAGATTGATGGTCATGTAAACAACCAACAAGCTCAGTGTGTTGGGCCAGTTGGGGGAAAGACAACTTCTCCAGGAGTTTCCCAAGGAAGGGTGCAGTAGAGATAGGACAGCAGTTGACCGGACAGGATGGGTCGGCATAAAGCTTTTTAAGAGGGGTGCACAAGGGAGTGCGTTAGAGAAGGAAGAAAAGAGCCAGATGATAATGAGTGGTTGCAGAAGTCAGCAAGAGCCAGAACATGGGAGGAGATGTTGTCCTTAATGATTCTGGAAGAACAGAGAGACACCAGTTGGAATGCGACTTTCATAGAGCAGACAACTCTAGAGATCTCCTCCTTTGTGATAGGAGGGAAAGCGGAGAGAGTGGGAGTGGGTGGGAGAGAAGCCAGTGGAGGCACTGGGCCAGGGGGTTAAATGGAGGAGGGGATAAAGAAAAAGAGGTCAGAATGTCATGAGTTTTAGAGGTGCAATGGGTGGCCATTGCAGTACAGAGGGCCTGAGAAGGAAGAGGCGAGGCAGAGACTGCAGATGGATTGGCTAGTTCCTTGCTGATTTTCAAGAGTTCAGCCATGTTGTTAGAGGCTCCAGAGATACGGGTCTGGATGTGAACCCTCTTCTCGGAACGTATAGAGACACGGTATTGCCTTTGTAGTATGCAACTGCCCAGTTTATCAGAGTATGAGCCCAAGCTCTGCCACTTCCGTTCAGCAGCTCTCCACTGGCGTTTCAGAGCGGCTAGATCGAAGTCGGACCAGCTGTTTCACTTGGAGGCAGGTTTTATGCAAATTCTCATGACCGGTGCAAGAATAGCATGACTGTTAGTGATAGCAAGATGAAGATTGGCAAAGGCAGAGTCAATTGGAGAGTCAAGAGGAGGGGAGATTGTGTCAAGAGATTATGGGGTATGCTGAAGCTGATAGCTTTCACGGCAGATCTCGGCCATATGCAAGCTCTATATTGGCGGCTAGTTGCTCAGCACTTTAAATGCAAGGTTCTTTTTGTTGTCTGTAGAGTGTTATCAGGCACGCATCCTTCTTCTCTATTTTCCTCAAATATACTCTATGTTCTGTTCCTGCTCCTCCCTCCAACACAGCCTCAAAAACATTCTCTACTAATTTTTATCTCAGCAGGTGGCTGTCATCGCCACAATCATGTCCTCAAGACTTGACTATGCCAACAGTATTCCCATTGAGTTCCCAGATTCCCTTATTCTCAGAATGCAAAAAATCCAAAATGCACCTGTCTTCTGCAATTAAGTCGACTTCCAAGTCCACAGGCTTCTGGCTTCCAGAAGATCAAAAGCAACGAGAAAGGGCCTCATTATGAGTTGGGCAGTATTCTTGCAGTAAATCCGCTGGAATACCGCTGAACATAATTACTGTTACTACTGATTGGTCCGTTGGATTTACTGCCGAATTATAAGTGGTGGTGGCGGTGTTAGTCCTCATTAATTTGGAGCCCATTGGAATCCATTGTGGATATCGGCAGAATGACCAGTCGCAGAATTATCACAGTAGTAATTCCACCAATTTTGGGGATTTTTCAGCAGAAAGGGCCAAACACGTAGTATGGAAAAGCACAAAAAATTGCAGTAATTCCATGACCACCATGTTTTCCCACACTGCCTTACTCACAATGAACCCCTATATATGTCTACAAATAATATGTTGGTCCCCACCTCTAGGGATGCCTCTGACTCTGCAGCTCCTATTCTAATTCTAAACATCAGCAAGGACAGGGGTGGCTCTAGCAGTTCCCAGCTGATTTTGCCCTCAGAGGTAAGGAGGATAGTTCAGGGGAAACACTCTCTCTTTGGTACCACAACAGGGCTGTGCAACATGGTCTGATTCTTAGATGGTAGGAGAGTGTGGCATTAAGCATTATATAAATCACCCAAGAAAATACATTAAATGCATCTTACCATGAGAAAAGCACAGCCCCATGGCCCTCTATGGTGAGGAAGTGGCGAATGGCTAGTTTTATTGCCTTGACAGGGCAGTTGCTTGTCCAAAGTGGGGGACTGGTAACATCACAGAGGACAACACACAGCTCATGCAAAACTGCTTGTCAGAGTAAACACTTTGGTGAAGTGTTTAAGGGAACATTCCCTCAAACAGTAGGTGTGTTTGTTTGAGGGTTTGGATTGCACGTGGGGGAGGAGGGGGCGATGGAGATTGTTGACAGCGGGGCAGGCCAGCAGGGAGCATAGCTCCACTACTTCTTTTCATACACTTCGACCACTGGAGAGGAGCAGGTGTGCGGTAGACAAGGAGGATAGATGAGGTTGGAAATACTGGAAGCACAGGAGACTCATATTTGAGGGGTCAGGGGGAAGGAGGAAGATGGGAGGCTGGAGATGATGTAGAATTAACACCAGGTTTAGGCTGAAGGCTAAGGGAGAAGGTAAGGAATAGACTGAGTAGAAGGAGGAATGGAGTGAAGTCAAGATACATGATGAAGTGTAGACAGTGGAGCAATTGAAGACAATGAACAAAGAGTGCAGCCCAAGAGAAAGGGAGGGTAGGTGAGTGAGTTTAAAGGCAAGGATTGGATGGTTGGCTCTGAAGAAGGAGGTGTATGTTCAGAGTTGGGCTAGAAAAGTAGCCAGAAGTCAGTTAACAGACCTAAAACAGCAGTGTTCCTTGCTCGTTTGAACTAACAGAAGCTCTCCAGTGTATGAACAGTCAATGAGTGGAAGAATACCTATGTGTGGAAGCAGGGGTCAGGTAAAGGGTGAGCTTGGCAAAGTCTTGGCTTGAGCAGGGGTTCTGGTGCTGGACCCTAAAAGGCCCATGCATGGAGTGGTCCTTTGCTGCTTTTGGAATTTGGCTGGAAAACAGTGTGTCACATGCCCCTTCGGTGACAGTCTTAGTGTTGCAAATGGCTTCCACACTTGCAGACAGAGTTCTGGATGGTGTTGGCATATGGAGCTTTATTCTGCAGGCAGGACATTCAGATGTTGCACAGGGTTCTCTGGCAAAAGCATGATGTGGCCTCCAGACAGTCACATGTTCCTCTGGGAGTCATGTAGAGTGCTCCAGATGGCTTCTGCATGTGCAGTCAGTATTGTGGTGGTTGTAGGCCAAGGGAGCTTTGTTTTACAGGCAGGATACTCAGATGGTGCGCAGAGTCCTCTGGTAAAGCAGGATGTGGCCAAGTGGGCAAGAAAGAAAAACAGTACTGAAACGAACCTCCAGACATCACATGTACCCCTGGCAGCCAGGCACCATGCTTCAGATGGCATCCACACTTGTAGGCAGAGTCCTGGGTGTTGTAGGCACAGAGAGCTTTGTTTTGCAAACAGGGCCCACAGATAGTGTGCAAGGGTCACTGGCAAAGCAGGATGTGTCGAAGTAAACAAAACTCTATTGAAAATGAACCTCCGCTCATCTGTCCCTCGAGCCAATCAGAGTGCCCCAGATGGCCTCCACACTTGCAGTCAGAGTTCTAGGTGTTGTATGCCCAGGAAGAGTTGTTTTGCAGGCAGGACACTCCGGTGGTGCACAGGCTCCTCAGACGTGATGCAGGGGATCTGCTGAACCCCCACTACCCCAGATGGAAGCCTGATAAGATCAGTTGCTAAAGATAACTGCTCTTAGTGTCTAACTGCTGCAGATCCTTGCACCCTCACATTTCAGATTAAATTCTATGCAATGGCAGTTTACTGGCACAAATTTCAGGCGGACCACAACACAAACAGATAGCCGACGCCAGCTTCTGCGTTCGCGCTCGAACACTGACTGCATACACGAGCTTTCGCGTCCCTGCTCGAACGCCGATAGCAGCTGCCCGGCATCCCGTAAGGATTCTACGCCTTTGAACAACCAAGTGTTGGGGGAATTTAGCGTCCTCTGTTGATATGCGCCCCCTTTCCATTGTGTAAAATTCCGAGACACAATCATGGAATACCATCATTTGACACGGGATACAAAGACAAAATAAAGAGCCAAGAAATATTGGTATTAAGTGATGATAAAATCGGCATCAAGTAGCCCACAAATGAATACAAATGATTGTCCATATTACAGACAATTACTTGCATGCTGCAAAAGAAATTGAAAGATCAACAAGACCAGAAGATTTCTTCATAGTGTGTCATCTTCAAATTACCTGTGCTACTACACAGTGTCCTGAAGACGGGTCCAACAGACGCTGCAAATTAGATTGAGCCAATTGTACTCCTTGACACCTAGAAACACATCTTAGTGTCGATCAAGTTGAAAGAACATAATTGAATTAAGAGTCGAAAAACCTGTGAAAAGATTTCTCCCACTCTTCTACTAACCTCACCAAAATGTTGCAATGTCAAAAATGTATTAAACAATGTTGGGTGTCATCACCCCAGTCACACAAAGTCAATGGTCTTACTTACCTCCTTTTAGGTGTTTTTGTAATGTTCATATGTTATAGCCGTGTCTTGTTTATATTGCTTAAAATATGTGAACTTGAAGCCTTTTTTGTCTACATAAATGATGACCACCCCGGCTTGGTGATATTTATGTACGTGTTCTGACCCCATGTATGGGAAGGAGGGAAGCTGTTCCTTGTGGATCTTTGTATAAGACAAATTGCAGTCAGACAAATGGCTTTTTTGAATTCAGGTGCTCACTTGGCAAGTTGTGTGATTGCTACCAAGTTTTGACATTACAAACTAAGGAACAACATATGTCGGACTTGCACCCTTCCTTAGTGATACTAACATGTTTTCCTGCCTTTGTTCTGGAAGCCACTGTCAAACTGCAGCCCAGCTTTTAATTTGGTAGTCTGTCGTTGTTTTTATTTTCAAAACCGGGTCACTCAACTTATACAGTCTGGATCACCCTCTCACTCTCCTTTCCAAAAATCATCCTGGCCCCTTACCTTACACCAACCAGGCTCCTTATCTTACAACCCCCCACCACCCAAACATTTACTGAAGCCCAGACATGTATAGCTCCTCTTACCCGCTGAGCACCTCGTCCCCCTCACCATAGGACTCCTTCCGGGAGGGGGTCGAAAGGCAGGAGCTCAGCAAGGCTCCTACCAGCAGTGACCTAACCCATGTCTATGCCTGCATTAAGCCCTCTGATTATTTGAGTATGCTCTGTTTTATAAATGCCCCCTGTTAAATAGTTCGGGTGTGAGCACACACATTATAGCGTTTTTTGCATACCCACAATGCAATGTGTTGATGTGGTTCAGAAGTGGAGCTGGACTTCCAGAGATGGCTAATGAGTGGCATTGGGACATGTGTGCTTGCTAGATGAAATAACTAATTCTAGTCTCACATTTTGGGCCGAAGGATGTTTACATACCTTTTTTCTAACAACCATAACTATGATAGAATTTGATGAACATGCCTCAAATGCTCCAATCACAAGGATGCTGGGGTACAGGCGAGGGCATTGAGGGTGTGGTCGGGTGTGATGAGGTCCTCTCCAGTGAATGTGGTTCAGGTGCTTGTGGGGGAGATGCCATTGGGGTTGAGGATGGATGCGTTGAATATGAGATGGTGGGTGAAGTGCAGTGCGAAGAGTGTGGCTCATCCGGTGCGTGAATGTTTGAAGTATAATTGGAGGTTTGACTATTATAGGGACCGGTGGAGGAGGAAGGGGGGCACTTTTGGGTTTCACATGTGGGAGAAAGGAGTGCAGTGGGGTGTGGGCGATTTGATGACTGTAACAGATACGGATTTGGAGAGATGGCCGAGGTGGATGATGGGGTCTCCAGAGGTGTGTTTGGGGTTGGCGAATGTGGTGTCGAAGAAGAGAGGATTGCGGGGCGAGATCAAAGCTTTGGGTCATGCGTATGTGGCAGGAAAGGAAGAATGCAAGGTGTTCACAGATGGTTAAAAAGACCCTGTGTCTGGGAGAGTGGGTATGGCGTATTATCTGGAAAGCACTGGGGAGTATAAAGTGGGACGATTGACGAATGATGTGTCGATCTGTACAGCTGAGTTGGTGGCGATTGCATTGGCGATTGATAGGGTGTGCGAGTTGGGGTATGAGAAGGTGGTGGTGTTCTCGGATTCATTGAGTGGGTTGCAGGCGATTGTGGCAAGGGATGGTGATAGGAAGGATGTGATTTTGGATATCAGGAGGAAGATTGATCGGTGTGTGCGTTTGGGAATGGATTTGGAGTTGGCGTGGGTCCCCAGTCACAGTGGCATTTTGGGTAATGAGTTGGTGGATCTGGCGGCGGGAGAGGGTATGAAGAGGGGAGCGGTTGATGTGATGTTGCCTTTGAGTGTGGATGAGGTGAAGGCTGTGGTTGTGAGAGGGGTCATGGATGAGTGGCAGGAGAGGTGGGTGAGTGGGGTGAAGGACAGGTGGATGTTTGGTGTTCGTGGGAAAGTGTCGGTGAAGGTGGACGCGGGGAGTCTGGAATGGAGGAGGGGGGAGGAGGTGATGCTGAATCGATTGAGGATAGGGCATGTGGGGCTGAATGACTGTCTGTTTCCAGTGGGGAAGCGTGAGTCGAGGGACTGTGCGGTGTGTGGGGTGCCTGATACTCTGGGACATTTTTTGCTTAGGTGTGAGAGACATGTTGTGGAGAGAGAATTGATGAGGGTTCGGTTGTCTGCGCTGGGTGTTGCTGAGCTGAGTGGGAAGGCTTTGCTGGGAGGTGACGGGGTGAGAGGCAGGAGGAGGAGCAGTGTGATGTTGGATTTTGTGAGGCAGACGGGGCAGTGGGAGGAGTTGTGAGTTTATGTGAGCTAAGTATTGATTGGTGGATTTGGTGCACATCATCCTTTAGGATGGGGAAGCGCCTGCGTGGGTCCGCCCACACATCCGATAATTAAGAAGAAGAAGAAGAAGCACAAGGATGCTGGATTGCATGGGGTTTAATGGTCTCCGGTGAGGGTGGTTATTTGCATTTTTTTTTCCTTTTTTAGAGCTGTCTCTTTGGGTTCATAAATACATGTCTGAAATTGCTCTGCCTAATAAGTCATTTTCACTTTTCTCAAAGCAGAAAATGTAGGCCATTTGGCTAAATTGAATAGACACAATGCCTTCAGTGATTCAGAAGTCAAGGTGGACTTCCAGGCATGTATGCAGGGTGGAGCTCTGGCAGATGTTCTGCATAGTGGTAGGCCTCTTCTACTCTCCCATTTTTGAGAGAAGAAATATTTTTATTCACACTATAACTTAGATGGTGCTTAATAAACATGCACCAATGCTGCAGGCAGATGTCAGCTCCTGTGGTCCTCCGCATCTTTGAGAGAGCTCTGTCTTGGGTTGATAAACTGTTTTCAAAATAGCAACACGACACTTTTCTCACACGAAGCCCAAATGCATGTTTTTTTATTTTTTATTTGTATTATTCTTTTTTTATTTGCATACCCACAATGTTTTGTTAAGTTTGTTTGTTTGTTTTATTAATTTGTAGGGCGCCCCAAACCCATAGGTAACTCGGCACAGCAGAGTACAAGGAATGCTTATGACTTAATTACAGGGTAGAGACTGATAAGGCATACATACATTAGAAGTCAATACATATATAAATAACAGAGTCGTTCCAGGCTAGTGCAGCTCAGTTAGTCATAGTGGTCATTGGCTCTTAACAAGTTGAGGGTATTAAGCAGTTCAGATCTGCAGGTGAGCTTCCAGTGATCACTGCTAGGTGGCGCAGTGGCCTGTGTGATGAATGAAAGGGCCTATTACAGACTTGCACTTAATCAGCATCAGAAGAATGTCAAACCAAGATGGCTGCCTGAGGGACAGCAAGTCCCACCTCCGTCCAGCCTCTGCAGATTTCTCCCTCTGCCTATCCACCGTCAGAGAAATGTCGCTCTATGATTGGCCAGACACTCTTGAGCATCTCTGCACCATCGTCGCTAAAAAAAGGCAGAAACTTTTTTAATGCGAACTATGTCTGCACCGTCGCTCGCTTCCTGCGTGCCGATGATCAGGATAATGGCAGCATTAATATGATATAGGCCTCTTTTTTTGGAAAATATAACACAAGTTCTCCAGACGTCCATTAAGAACGAAGAGGACAGCGCCCGCCCGGCTGAAACCGCGGGCCTCATTTACTGGCAGAAGATGCATCACTACACAGCCTTATTTCCAGGAATGGTGAGATGTTAAGACACTGTTCCGGAATGAAGGAAGCCCACTTACATTTCCAGCATGGTACTCCACTGGCAAATTGTGAGGCACCCCTAAACCTAATTCACTGCTTTTCCAGGGGCGTGTCCAGGGAGTGGCCTGGCACGTGCAACCCCTGGAATCTGATTGGCCAACACAGGTTCCGCCCCATTATCTTAAACTATGATCAGTGTGTGTGTGTGTGTGTGTGCGTGCGCGCGCGCAACTTCATGCCACCCGTGCATACGTCAGGGGATCTCCATATTTTCTGTACTTGACAAATAGACAAACGACCATAAGGGCTAATGGCTGAGAGATGTGTATGGCCAGCAGCATGGGTAAAGCCACACAGATAGATTAGAATTACAAGTATTTCACAGGGCTTTCATTGCAGAGGGATTTGAGGTATCTTTAAAGTCTTTCACCCCCAATTCAGAGCTCATTTTAATATTCAGGAGCAATCTATATTGTTTTAAATTAAAAATGTTCCAGGGAGATTTTGGGTTGTTTTCTGTTGAGTACTTGGGGGCACTAATATGACGTTAGCACCATGTCCCAAGGGCTGCAGGGGGTGAGGGGGCAGCCCGGCAGTCGCTCCAGCCTATAATGACAACACCGGGACTTGACCCCCATCCCCACCTCCAGCCCTTGGAACAGGGTGCTAACGCCATTAACACCCCGGGTTACCAAAGTGGTAGCCCGGGGTGCTAGAAAAAAAGCAAATTCATGAATTGAACATCCAGGTCAATGAATACAAATTCTTTGCCAAGATGGCTGCCATGGTTGTGGAAGGCGGGTCTCCATACGGACTAATGGTAGGGTGCATGTTATGACAAATTAACTGTGCATTATATACCCAGTGATTTAGGCATACAACCCTTTTTTATCGCAAACATATTTGTCAAATATAAAGATCTGCATGTTATTCTCATCGTCCTAAAATGCTATATATATATATAGAGAGAGAGAGAGAGAGAGAGAGAGAGAGAAAGAGAGAGAGAGAGGGGGGGCAAGAGAGGGATAGAATGCTAGACAAGATCATGATATACCAGCATTTTGTTTGTGTTTTCTCTTAAAGAATAAACAAAAATTTTAATGCTGTACCCCGCCACCCCTCCTAACTTTGCCATGCCAACCAAAAGGGCTGCCACTGCAACATTCATTTTATTTTACATAGTCGTATGTATTTTGCCCCAGAAACCAATATAGGTGGGTTCGATGTCTTAATTTCTACATAGGGATCCTGCTCCCATTACCCTCCACTCCCCTTTGAGCTTTAGAAGTTATCTTAAAGTATAACGCTGGCACGTTTGGCATGGTGTTGCGAAAAAAAGCTTCCGGCCATCCGATCTCAAATACACTGAATGATTATTATGGTGTTCCGTGATAAGTTTAAAAATGTATTTAAGTTCATTGTCCAAAGGAAATCAAATCAAGAAAGGTTAACTATTGTCCTAAGTGCTTAGAAAATGTATAATCAAATTTGTGCGCAAGATAATGGAGAAGAGCACAGTCGTTCAATGCTGTTCAACAAAATAATGTGCCTCTAGCTCTAAGATACAAGGGAGAGGACCGCAGGCCCAGAAAATAACTGCACATCTGGGCGAAAACCTACCTGACACATTGGGCACTCGCAAAATATATGTGACAGCAACCAGCGGTTTCCTTGCAAATAAAATATCAATCCACACCTGTTTTCCAGATTTCACTCAAGTCACTGGTCAAAGAAAGGAGACTGTGAGTTGGTCTGTAAGCAACACGAGGATTTCGGATCTTCCTTAAGCTTTCTGATGCCCCAGCAGATGCAACTCATAAGCCCGACTCAAACAAGCGATTTACAAGAATCGCTGACTCACCTTTTTGGTAGCGAGAGTGAATGGCCAGGCTGAATGTTGTAGAAACTAGATGAGTGAACTTTGCATACTGCACAGTATAAAGATGCTAGGGGCCTGATTCATGGAGTATTTGGACAGTTCAACATGACTTTCCACTTCTGAAAAGTGAATTTGCATTGCCAACACAAACTCTGATTCATGGAACTGTGCAGCGTGTATTTTTGCAGTGCAATGTCAGTGCAAGTGATCATTTTTGCAGTACAAAATGACTTTGCACTGCAATAATACACTTTGCACAGTTCCATGAATCAGTGTTTTTGTCAGCAGTGCAAAGTCACTTTTCAGCAGTGCAAAGTCACTTTGAATCGTGCAAACATTCCATGAATTGGGCCCAATGTCTCCACATAATTTGTTTCTTTACATATTAATATAAAATATAATGGTTTGTTCCAATGCAAATTTCACAAAATCATGGACCTGGACCTGTGAGCATCTCTATATGTCTTTTATTTTATAATATTTGTATTTTGTAGACTGCAAGGTCCATCTGAGCAAACCAATATAGTCAATGGGAGACATCATGGGAGTTGCAGACCCAAACACCTGAAGTGCAGGTTTTAGACCCTGCAGAAGTCAAAAAGCTGTGTGGAGGTGCAATGTTTGCAGGCGAAACCATATTGCCTGAATTTTAAAGGGTATAATGTAAAAAAGGTAAAGATTGTAACAAAAATACACAAAAAAGTAAAAAGAATGATGGCTTGTTTCACAACATTCTTTTTTCACACCAATAAAACCATGGGGTCTACCTCTCTAGCATGCAACACATGTGTAGAGGTCTCACAAAAGTGATGTGAACGTGTGCACCTCACATGTGCACTTAGTGAACAAAACTATTGCAATACACGTGCACAAAAGAACCAATACGTGGGCAGGAGGAATGCTCATGCTATCAAATGCACTCCCCGAATTCACAAATAGGATGCACCCCAACAACCAGGGAAAAGACATGCATTCCCTGTTGTCGTCTGCCATTTTTGCAACAAGGTGCACTGACAAACTGAACGTTTTGCCGTACAAGCCTGTTATTGCAGCAGAAGTATTTTCTGATGAAAATGCAATCATTATATAATTGTAAATACGTGTAAATAATATATTTTTTTAATTGTTTTAAATGTTTTCATTGTTAATTGTAATGTGGCTGCATGCTATGTATGAAACCTGTTAACAGCCTTTAAATGAGTGTGAAGGCATCACCATCGCCCATGTTTGGAACATATGACTGAGGATGCGAGATAGATGGAAGGGTCAGTACTCCCCCTTTGGTGTATTTTTTGTTTTTTTCACACACCAGCAGTTTTAAGCACGGTTGTTTCTCGTGCATTTCCAGTCTTGTCAACGGGATGGAAATGAACGAGAAACAGCCGTGCTTAAAACTGCTCAGATGCAGTTGAACTTGTGTTTACATTTCACAATGTCAGGCCCTTTAAGGTGAATCATTGGGAAGGTGTGCTGACAGCACACACGTGTGTGCTGGGAGTCAATATTGTGCTCTGACACTGACGGTTTGGGGGGAGGGTGGTCAGCACATCCATTGAGCTGGTGCACAGACGCCCTGTAAGGCATAGGATACCGTTGTCCATGTAGGCTCTGCACAGTCGTCGGATTCAAACATCCTACACACTTTTTTGAGTTGCTGACTTCTTTTTGAATCAGGCCATTAGAGAGTGGGTACTCACTATGTGGCGCACAACACCTTTCAGACTTCAACTCCCATCAGCCCTTGCCAGCAGTGTCAGTGGTGAGGGATCACGGGAGGTAAAATGCAAAACATCTTATGGGTCATATAATGCTCTGATTACTTACCAGTAATCTTCATTAGTCCTAGTCCTACTCTTTCTCGTCACAGTACTTACCTCATGAGGCCCCTGCCTCTTACACAGGACCTTCTTTTATTTCTTTTATCCCCTATAACTCCTCCCCTCAACCCATGTCACCCAGTTTACATAACTAAGCCAGCGCATGGGACCTTCCCCTCAGGGAGGGAGAGAAGGGTCGTCAGTACTGTGACAAGGAAGAGTAGAACTAGGAGTAATGAAGACTACAGGTAAGTAATCAGAGCATCCCCTCCACGTCCACTCTTCCTCATCCCAGTACTTACCTCATCAGGCATACCATAGCAGCAACAGGGAAAATGTCCCAATGAGACACAGAGCCAAAAACAGTGCAGACAAACACATATTTCCTGGTTAAGGAGAAACGCTTTGACTTCTTCTTTCTCCTCCTGCGCAGTTCAGGTAATGACGAGGAAGAAAACAGGACAAGGTGAGTTTTGCAGAAATTTACCCATGGCGTGCATAGACAACAAACAGAAAACGAACTTGCCAACTACACATTTTAAAACCGTAGGCCAGGAGAAGTCCCACCAATGGAAAAGCCCAAACAATCTATCTTCTTGAGAACGTGCCGTTCCTCCACAGTGCACCGCCGGAGGCGGAGCCCACCCACCTCCGGAAAGCAACGTCGGGAGAATACTTCAAAGGAGCTGGTATGCCACGTAGAAATGCTCTGCCCCACCGCCAGGAAAAACAAAGGCATTTGGAGACACATAAAGCCCCCACCGCCTTACCTCACCCCGGGCCCTGGAGGACCGGGGCCGTGATGCCATCACTCCGGCCCAGAGCCCAGCAAAAAACCTAGCGAGGCATTCCCTCTCATCCGGGACCCCAAGCTCCGCAGGGGGCCCAGGAGCAATGCCGCACCTGAAGGAGCCGAAGGCCCCGCCACACAGCCCCACCAGGGGCCAGCAATTAGGGTGGCCAACTGTCCCGGAATTCGCGGGATTGTCCTGCAATTAGGGGCTCTGTCCCGCCGTTTGCAGAGTGGCTGTGCGGGACGCAGGTTGTCCTGACTTTCGTCAGGACAACCTGCCTCCAGCACAGCCTCTCTGCAAACTGAAGTGGCCATGGACACAGCATGGCGCTGCCACTTGCTGCTTTTTTTCCCCCGGCGGCTCTGCAGCCCTGGCTCCTTTGAGCCTCCAGGTCGAGCTGTAACGCTCTGACACCTGGCTTAATTGAAATGCTAATGCTTTGTTCACATGGTCTTTGTTATGTTCCGCCCTGCGTCCCGCTACGCGGTGACGCAGGGCGTCTCTAATAAAAGCCCCGCCCCCGCGTTTGGGAGGCAGTTCCGGGGCAGACCAGTAAAGCGTGTGGGTGTCTGTCTCTGCAGCTCGCGCTGGCGCTGCGCCACAGGCCGTGCGGCCTAGCCCGGACACTCCAGCCCCCGCGTGCGCCCACCGCGGGCTGGAATACAACAATGGCGACGAGGCGGAACGAAAGTCAACACGCGCTCGGCGTGTAAAGCATACCGATGGCCCACAGCCATCGCGGTGAAATTTTTGGACACTCGGTGGGGGGTGGATCACTCGCGTGACCCCCCCACCCCAAAAAAAAAAAAAAAAAAAAAATATATATATATATATTTTTTTTTTCTCGGCATCTCTCCTTCGCTCTACGATCTCCTGCTGGGCATGGTGGAGCCATTTCAACATCTGGCACCCCCCCATTTGAGTGCAGCGACACGGATTGCCAACCAGGACAACGTGGAGACACCAGGTCCTGCGCTTCATCACTCAGTGGCTGGGGACCGCAGCACGTCCAGAGAAGGCCCATTTCCACGGCACTGGCGGTGATCTAAGCGAATCACGACAACACCGACAAGGTACACGTCGACATGGCGGCCGGCACATCAACCCCTGGGCCCACCACGCCATCCAGAATTGCGGCAAACCTGTCGCTGTCATCCCCCCAGCCGCGCACGCAAGGAGGGTCGTCAACTCTAATCCAGCCGTTTGACCCCTTCACGGACCCATCGTCAAGCGGACCCAGGTGGCAGCTGTGGATCCAGAAGTTTGAAATGGCGATGGAGTGCAAGGAGATTACGGCGGCCAGGAAGATGAAAGCACACCTACTGCTCAGTGTGGGTGACGAGGTATTGCGCATTTTCAACTCCCTCAATGTTGATGATGGCCAAGATGCATACCAAAGCGCGAAAGATGCCCTCACGGCTCACTTTCTCCCTCAACTAAACCCGGACTACGAGACTTTTATTTTCTGCACCACCATACAGGCAGCGGACGAAACCTTAGACGCGTATCACACCAGACTGAGAAAATTGGCTATGTCCTGCGAGTTCACAAATGTGGAGAGGGAAATCAGGAGGCAAGTTATCAACGGCATACACTCAGAAAAACTAAGACGCCTGGTCCTCAGCGAAAGAGGTATTCCCTTACAGCGCATCCTTGAACTCGGACGCCAAAGGGAACTGGCTCACACCAGAGCGGCCAACATGGAGGCCACGCTACACAGATTGCAACCTACCCTCAACACAGCCGTGGTGGCCCAGATTGCCAACAAACCATCCTCGAGGGATGATCACAGTAGGGGATATGGCCAGAACAGGTGGCAACCGCGCATTCCTGGGCCCACAGAGTGCGGCTGGTGTGGTGGCCCACGACATGGCCGTCGCAACTGCCCCGCACAAGGAAACACGTGTGGAGCATGCGGCAGGAAGGATCATTATGCGAATGTATGCAGATCAGCGGGCAGCTCCATCCAGCCTCTACAAAATCTTCCTGAGAAGAATGCGACCAAGAAAAAGAAGCAAGCCAATGCAAGGCGGGTCGCAGTGGCCAACTCCTCCACGGAGGAAGAAGGGGATGACGTCTCGATGATGCAGCAGAATCCCAGTAAAGACAACGACAGAAAAGGAAGGAAGGTATATCTGGTGCATGCATTGAGCCAAGGTCATGGACCGCAAAGAAAATCTGCCCGAAGGCGCAAATGCATGGTCACCGTCCAAAACCAGAGCATCCTTATGACCATTGATACAGGCGCCTCAGTGAATGTGATGCCCACAAGCACATTCCAGACTCTAAACCCTCCACCAGAGCTGAAAAGCACAGACACGCTGCTATACGCATACGGCAGCCGGAAGCCCCTACCAGTGATTGGCAGATTCCGCACCATGCTGGAACACGGTGAAAATAGACTATGGTCGAAAGTCTATGTCGTGAGGGCAGGAATTGAAAGCCTCCTGAGTGGGGACGCAGCAGAAGATCTGGGAGTGGTTAAATTCGTCTGCCACGTCGATGCGGGCGAGGAGGTGGAGAACATACTGAGGCAATACCCCCAGCTGCAAGAGGGAATAGGCTGTCTGAAGGGCAAAACCATCAAACTACACATTGATGAAACAGTACAGCCCAAGGCCGTAAGACATCGGAGAACCCCATTCCACATGAGAGAGCAAGTGGAGCAGGAACTCAAGGCTTTGGAAGAAGCCGGCATCATAGAAGAGGTCACAGGACCCACACCATGGGTCTCGCCAATGGTGGTAACGCGGAAACCCAAACAGCCTGGAAAAGTGCGGATCTGTATAGACATGCGCCTCCCGAACACTGCCATTAAAAGAGAGCGCCACATCACACCAACAATCGATGAAATCGTGGCTGACCTCACGGGTTCCTGTGTATTCTCGAAGGTTGACCTGAAGGCGGGGTATCACCAACTCAAGCTCCACAGGGACTCTCGCTATATCACGACATTCTCGACGCATTTGGGGCTGCGGAGATACAAACGCCTGAGCTTCGGGATATCGTCGGCAGCTGAGGTATTCCAGCAAACCATTCAAGAGGTCATCAGGGGCATCCCTGGTGTCCTCAATGTGAGTGATGACATTTTGATTCACGCCCCCGCCACGGAAGAGCACATCAAGAGGCTTCGAACCCTACTGGACAGACTACAAGAGGCTGGGCTCACCATACACCGGGAGAAGTGTGAGTTCCTCAGATCAGAGATCACCTTCTTTGGCTACAAGTTTGGCAGCACGGGCATCTCCCCTGACCCCCAGAAGGTCGCAGACATTCAGGCCGCAAGCCCACCGATGAACCCCACGGAAGTACGCAGTTTCCTAGGCATGGCCACCTACTGCGGGAGGTTTATCCGAGACCTGGCCACCCTATCTGAGCCATTACGGGAACTGATGAAGGCCAACACCAAGTGGGACTGGGGGCAGAAATGCCAGGACTCGTTCGAAAGCATCAAAGACTCCCTGTCTGTCGACACCAAAATGGCATATTACAACACCGAGCTGCCCACTGAACTGTTCGTGGATGCAAGCCCGGTTGGGCTCGGTGCCATCCTGATGCAGGTAACAAAGGAAGGGGAGAAAAGGCCGATAGCGTACGCATCGAGAGCCCTCACGGAGACCGAACAGAGGTACTCTCACATCGAAAAGGAGGCCATCGCCGTGTTGTGGGGGTGCCGGCATTTTCACCTCTACTTATATGGGCGTTGGTTCACGACAATCACGGACCACAAACCCCTGCTGCCCATCTTCATGGGGACATCGTCGCACCCTCCGGCACGAATCACCAAATGGCTCCTACACCTTCAGCAATACGACTTTGATCTCATCTACCAGCCAGGCAGTGGAAACCCCGCGGATTTTCTCTCGAGACATCCGCGAGCGGCGACCCACCAAGAGATCCAAGTGGCCGAAGAGACTGAGGAACACATATGCCAAGTGGTACGCGCAATGAGGCCCAAGGCGGTGAGCATCGAGGAAATTGAGTCGGAAACCCACAAGGACCCTTGTTGCGACTTGGTGAAAGATGCCATCATCTCGAGTGATTGGAAGACTTTCATGAGACACACCCACAACAGGACAGAGGAAGCAAAAGGGTTTCTGTCCGGCATGTTCACCGTCAGGCAAGATCTGTCGATCACTGAAGGGGGGGTGATACTCCGAGGAAACCGCATCGTAATTCCTCTCAAACTACAAGCCAGGGTTGTGGCCCTAGCACATGAAGGACACCAAGGACTGGCTAGAACAAAGGCCCGCATAAGGCACAGGGTATGGTTTCCCCAGATCGAGGAACGTGTAGAGGCCCTAATCAGCACGTGCCTATCCTGTCAGATAACGGGAGCCCCGCCAGAACCGGAACCAATTCTATCGGCTGAACGCGGCCGCTCTCGGTGGGAGGCAATCAGCATTGACTTCTGTAAGCTACGAGAAGGCCTCTACCTACTGGTGGCCATTGACGATCACTCGCGCTATCCTGAAGTGGAAATAGTCGAATCCACCGCGGCGGAAGTGGTCATTCCGGCCATCGAGAAGATGTTCGCAACTCACGGATTACCCACCTCCATCAAAAGCGACAACGGGCCGCCGTTCACAGGGGAGGAATTCAAGAACTATTTGCAAGAACTCAATATAGAGTATCACCACATCATGTCGGGATGGCCCCAGGCAAACGGGGATGTGGAACGGTTCATGAGAACAATTAACAAAGTGCTAAGGGTATCCAAGGCGAATGCCAGCCCATGGAAAGTTGATCTGTACCGTTTCCTCAGAAACTATCGGGTCACCCCCCACAGCACAACCGGTATACCACCGGCGGACCTTATGTTCGGCACCGTTATCAGATCCTCGATTCCGCACCATCCGAGCAGGACCCCGGACGGGGTCAACGAAGAACGCACAGAAATGAGGAGAAGGAGTGCCAATGCCCACATGAGCGGCAAGAGGAGAGCCAGGCCGTCCAACCATCAAGTAGGGGATCAAGTCATCATGCTACGCAACCCCACCAAGGCAAAACTCGACACCAGATACGATGAACTGCCATGGACCGTCAGTGATCGGCGCGGAACCATGGTGACAGTGACACGAGGACGCCGTCAAGTGACGAGGAATTCGTCGTGGTTCAAGGCGGTGCCCCACACCATGTGGACAGACAAAGAGGACCACCGGGAGGATGAGGATGCTCGGTCCAGCGAAGAGGAGCCCGGATCCATCCCGGACGAGACAGGAGCGGGGGACAGGACTTGGGAACCGCCGGATGCCCCTAGCCTCGAGGATACCACCAATGAAGGTGAGCCAGATCAGGGGCCAAGGGGGGGTAGTCCCCGAGAAGGGCGATACGGCCTGAGAACTGCCACGAGGCCGCCAGCCAAGCTAAGTGACTATGTGTGGTAGCCAACACACCCGTAGACTAACGGTGAACGTCCATTTGATTGCAGTTGTATTGTGTTTGTTTGTTTTATAATAAAGGAGGAATGTTATGTTCCGCCCTGCGTCCCGCTACGCGGTGACGCAGGGCGTCTCTAATAAAAGCCCCGCCCCCGCGTTTGGGAGGCAGTTCCGGGGCAGACCAGTAAAGCGTGTGGGTGTCTGTCTCTGCAGCTCGCGCTGGCGCTGCGCCACAGGCCGTGCGGCCTAGCCCGGACACTCCAGCCCCCGCGTGCGCCCACCGCGGGCTGGAATACAACAGTCTTGATGGTTATGTTTGCAGTTAAAAAACGTGACCATCACCTCCCAAGGACAAACCATTTGCTTTTCAATTAAGCAAGGTGTTAAGAGCCATTAAAAAAAAAATAATTTTAAAAGGGGCGGGTCAAACGTGAATGACGTTGTGAAATCATCACTGCCTTGGGGGCAAGTGTCCCACGAAAGACTATCAAAGAGTTGGCCACCCTACCAGCAATCGTCGTTCCCTGGAGCCTTGCACTGGGAATAGTCCAACCTGCGAGAGGAAAGAAAAATTAAACTGGGTGACGTGGTTTGAGGGGAGGAGTTTAAGGGGATAAAAGAAATAAAAGAAAGTCCGGTGTCGGAGGCAGGGGCCTCATGAGGTAAGCACTGGGACGACGAAGAGTGGACGTGGAGGTAATGAGAAACCCTGCTCTTGAAGCTAGGCTCTGCATCGTATACAACAGGACAGGATCGGAAAATAAAGTAACAAGACATTTCCATCGACAGAGAATGGTATGGTTCTAGAAGCTCCCAGAATATGACATCTAAACCAGACCAGACAATGAAAGCCTCTTTGCTTCAGTCAGTGGCACTGCGGGGGTGGGGGCATGGGGAATGATGGAAGGGGGCGCCATTATCAACTGCAGCTCAGCACGCGACCAAACGTAACTGGGAGACATGCAGCAAATTGCTGACACTTTCCCGGCGCGGCCCCTGATAACCCGTGTGATGTGTTAGTTACATGCACCACTGGCCCGTGACCGCCACTTTGCTTTAATCAGAGACACTAGTCACACACACCTCCCTCGATTGTGCCCTCGGGGCTACTATGAGGCGCACTGCCAGATACAACCTCGGAAGTCCTTCCTCCCAGGCCGTCTGAACTCCAGGAGAGTGTCTGTGCGCCATGTTCCTATTTCCGGAGGACACGTACACGCCAGTCATCCCACACCTCGCTCCTGGAAGAGGCACGATTATAAGAAGGTGCGCCAGTGTCCCAGGACGCCGAACCCTTGAGGGCATGATCCCACAGTGAAACCGAAGCACAGGTGTGGGCCCACGTGGACTCCTTCTTCTGAGGTCTTCCGATGATCAGAACTTCTGAATGCTTCCTAAATCAAAGTGAACCCCCCAAAAAAATGTTAATGAAATCATTCAGCCGCTGCCCAAACTATGAACGAACACCTTTTCACTGCAACATCTTTCTGTACGAGGAACTCCAATAAAAAGGCTCCATATACCCCAAGACAAGGGTAACAAACTAGTGATGCGCCCCCACCTGACACCTCCTTACACACCCTGCATCGGGTTCCCCTTTACTGAAAGCATCCATGATGTCATGGAACACAGACAGATCAATATCTCTATCGATATCCAGAAGATTCGCAGAGCAGCCTTCCTGTGATCTTCTACCTCCATCCTCTACGTCATCAATTACAGGAGAAACAAGCATTGGTAATGCCAACTGTTTTGGCTTTAGTGTAGGTACGGGAAAGGCAATTGTCATCAATGACCTTAGCTGCACAATGGTGTAAGAACCTGGTCATTTAGTGCATATCTTCTACCTAGACTCAAGCCAAAACTCTTGGCTTTGCCAATGCTTGTTTATAACAGGACTTTAGTGCAGGACGTGCGCACCGCTTATATAGCAAGTGGCTGAAGGCAAACCTGGTGAAGGCATTTTTATGAAACCAGTACTGCGCTAAGCTTTTAAATCTCAGAAGACTGCCTTGAAATAACACTGGCAGGCACTTTAAGCACAACGTTTGCTGTTACTGCCAGAGAAAGCTGGCTCAAAGAGATCCCAAGAAGATGTTTTGGGGTGGACAGGGGCAGGAAGTGGGTGTGAAAGGCCATAGGGTTCAGCATGGCCATGCACAGTCAATAGGCGGATAAATAATCAAACAACGTCTACAAGCTTTGTGTCCCTCCTCAGATCCCATCTCCCCCCTAGCTGTACTCCAATGCAATCGTTTTAGCTTATAGGTGATGCTTTTAATAGCCAAAACTAAAACAAAGGCGCGAAGAAGACTTCTGTTGATTCAGGGCAGGTCCAACACTAATGGAACTTCGTTTTTTTGAACGTATGTGTCCTCTAAAGAGGGTAGAAATGGAGTCAAGCCATGCAACATCACTCAAGTCCTCGGGGAACAGTAGTTGCTCAAAATCTTTCTAAATACTTCTTCACCAGTACACCCTCTTTTTCATATATCAGCATCGTAAGGTGGGGTCACCCATGTAAATTACCCAGCTCTGAGCTGGGGGTAAATGCGCCACGAATTTGCTGCTTTTCGGCGCAATTACAGCGCAGTGATATTGCTGATGGTAGTTGCGCCGAAAAGTCCCAATTGGGCCCAATGGGGAATTCCCGGATGGGCCCAATGGGGGATGGGGAATTACTGTTCCGCCATACCCGTGATCTGGCGCTAATAGTGCCGGGGGGTTTGGCGGTAACGCTATTAGCCCCAGCGATATCCTGGCGGTAATACCGCCAGGATACCACCCAACGGAGGGGTCCAACAGTGTAAATGCATAGAAAGTCTAGCATTTTGGAAAATAACAGTCAAGCAAGCTTCTTCAGCGATGATAAGAAAGGTAACTAAAAGGAAATAGACCAACATGACAAGTAACATCACCTGGGATGTCAGCTGTGCCAATCAATCCTGGTGATCTCACTCACAACTGGATGCCACACCAAACGAGAGAGAAAGTAATGTGTCAAGCAAAGAAGTAGCCATCATCAATAGGGCAGAAATAAAGATAGAGGCGATCACAAAGGGGCGAATAAGCAAATACAACAGCACATCATGCGCAGTAGACAGCAGGGAACTAATGACGCTATGGCAGCTAAACACCAAGTATCAAACTGCCCCACAGTCACATCCCCAACACTCAAGAGCAGGCATGGAAGGTGAAGGCAGGGCAATGAAAGCTGTGAAAGGGAATCTACTGCCAGCAGGCATGCTGGCTAAGGTGAAGAAGCAAGGTGTACAGGTGCTGGTTCAGGAATCAAAGTGTAATCCTACGGACACTGGCACACAGGTGAGCTGCAAAGCAGTGCAAGTGCGGGACTCAAGGACACCCTGCAGAGCACAGGTAACTCGGAAATCAGTCATTATCATGAGCAACCAGGGCCAGTCACAGGCAGGTACATGGGCGTAATTTTAGAGGGGGGCAAGGGTGTTTGTCCCCCCAACTTTTGTGGTACACCATTTGTCCCACTCATTTGGAAGGGGTCCCTTTCATTTAGATGTCATGCCTCCCCCCACCCCCAACATCTTCAGCAAGGTTACTCCACTGGGCAGGTGCCTCATCAATGGCCGAGGCTTGAGTAAAGAAAACTAGCACTGAAAGCTTAATAACGATCAAATTCTTCATGTGCGATTAATCAACGCGAGTGCTGGTGGCTGGTCTCCCTCTTTCACTGATCCTTGGCTTGCACAGGTGGAGACCACACAGTGTGTAAGCACTTCTGGGAAATGAAACATTGGAATGAAGGAGTATGTTGGCTGTCACAATTCTCACATGGCTCCTCACCAGAAGCAGCTCTCAAATACAATCCCAGAGCATTCAAGTGAATACAGCCAAGTGACACATGGTGCAGGTGCACACTTTACAATTCTAAGGGCCCTAACCTGTCCAGGGTGGTGAACGCTGCACCAAAGTAGTGAACCATGACCATACCAATGCTGACAGGGAAGAACTAGAACTGTAGATGCATGTTTGTAAACTCTTGGATATTCTCTGGCCCTGTCCTATACACAACCATCCTCAGTCAGAAAAGCTAGCTGAGAGATTTAACATGCTCTGTTGGATATACTAAATGTCTTGATTTAAGACTATAAGAGTGAGTGTTATCAATTAATCTATTAGCATTTTTAGAGTGCAGTTCAATCACTGATGGTCAAATGCAAAGACAGGCAATACTTGGACAGGGAATGTTTGTTTGACAAAGGCCTTGTTCTGCAGCAGGGGTCTACAATCTTTGGCTCTCCAGATAATTTGGCCACAACTCCCACCAGCCCTAGCTATCATAGTGTGGAAAAGTGAGACAAATCTACCTTTGGCCTAGCCCCTAGTGGGCAACCATGTATCAGTCTTAGACAATCTCTTAGGGGGGTGTGGATCAGTATGCCCCCCCCCCCTGCTCTTCTATCTCAGGGCCTTTGTGCACTGTGTTACTCCTAGATTACTCCTAGATTACTCCTATCCTACGCCAATGGACACATTAACATAAGACACAAATAAAACAAATTAATCAATTCATCAATAGAAACACTTTTATTCATACATTACAATGCATGATGCAAACACTACTATAATGCAAATCTCGAATTTGCACCTTTTATGCTGTTGGTGCAAATCTACCATGCAATGCAATAACTGTAAGCCTCACAGGCTTCTAATGCAAATGATCTAATAAGCACACCATTCCTCTCCATTCCACACCATACTTCACACTCTCTCTCTAAGACAAACCCTGTCTGATTACCCCATCTATAGGTCTGTGTGAGTGTCTGTTCTAATTCCCCATGCACGTGTCTGATTCAGCAATACTCCCCTTTTCTTGTTTTTCTCTGTCTCTCCTCTCCTGCTAACTCTGCAACCAGCCAGTCAGTCAGGGCCAGGCCTCTACTTCCTGATCCTTGCCAGGTCGATCTCATCAGCTTTGCTCAGAATGCTTCCCGAATGCTCCTTCGATCTCAGAGTCATCCAAACGTCTATCCTATGCCACCGCCAAACATCACTCTTCCATCCCAGTGTCAGCTCCCTCGATCTCAAAATTCCATCTCCAACAACCAGAATCTCAAACTACCAACTCCTTCTATCCTCAGAGAGCTGACCAGCAGAGTGCAGCAACTACCTCAAATCTCAGAGCCTCACCTCTCATTATACTGTTCAATGACGTACACATATCCATGGTTACACTCGTTCTCTCTCCAAGCTAAAATGCCTCTCTTTCTGTCAGTGTTTCTAAATCTAAGCAGTGCCTAAATGTCTGTGATGCATGTACTTGTACTTTTTCATCACTGCGTGTTCTGGTCAATGTGATATTTTCTACATGTCTATACCATATCTTTCTTCGGTCTGCCTGCACCATCTTCTCATATTTCTCCATTCAAATCCCTGTATCCTTCTCGTGCATGTCTCTGCCTGCAAAGCTCGTCCTCTCCATGCGCTTCCCCCACCTTTTCTCTCTGCGAAGCACCAGCCTAGGCTGACAAGGCACAATGCCTTCTCCCTCACGGACAAAGGTGGCATTATCTGTCTGCCAAGCAACTTTGTTTACACATATTTGTACACTTTAACTCATAACAATCACTCTGCACTGCGCGGTGCTTCTGTGTGTCTCATTCAGAGGAATGGCTTCATGCTTTCTCTATTATCGAATGTAGTGCCTAACACATTCATTCATACCACGCGCTACACTCAAAGCTCAATGCATATTCTATGTGCACACTCAATATGTGTCTCTCTACAATGCATACATAATACATAACATATCTCTACATGTGTCTACAAATATAAGATGTCTCTAAATGGCACTTCAAATATAACAGCCTCATTCTATAAGCAAATACAAATGGCTACATGTATGTGGCAGAATAATGTGGATAGGCTAATGATGTCACTACTAATCAGAATTAATCAGAATGTATGATGGATAACTAAACAGGATGCAATGATGGATAACTGGATCCCTAAATGGGTAATGATTCTCTAACAATGGGTAATGATTCCATAATGATAACAAACCAGGCTTCTCCATACTATCACATTGCACAATAGTACATGGTGAGGTATCATGTGAGTTGCAGAGCAAAACAGCTGGAGAGCCAAATGTTGAATGCTCCTGCTTTAGAGGGTGAAGGTTGTATCAGTGAGCAGGATGCTTCCTAAACAGAGAGCATGAGGGCTCAAGAGAAGGTGTATGGGAAAAGCTGGATTGCTGGATGGCAGCCAGTCATTATCTGGAGAAGCAAGCATCATGCTGCTGTTCTGAAAGGCTGATAGACTCATTCTCAGGCTTCCAGAACCTGGCTTCCATACAGAAAGGCTGATGCTTGAAGAATCCTCTAAGACCATGAAATCATCTGCAGCATGAGGGGCACTCAAAACCATGTGAGAGCAACTAGAGCCTGAGGGCCACTGAGAAACCTGGAAAGCACCAAGAGCATGAGGGGTGCTAACTTCTGAAAAGTGATGAGAAAGTGACCTGTGCCTGTCAGGGGCACTTATTAGTAAGAGGCAAACGTCTGAAAGACACCAAGAACTTGAGAGGGGCATTCACATTTTAGGAGTAGCAGGGACTCAGCTGTGGGGTTTAATCAAAGGCCCAAACAAGCATAACTGAAAAGCCCACTGGGAACATGACCTGCTAGGCTTAAAAAACCATCACACTGAAAATGGGAGTATTATGGCAGACTATGTGCGCTTCTGCAAGTAACACAAGGAAGAGCATTTCAATTGCCAAACATTGGAAATTGAAAGGCCTATATTTCATTAAAAAAGGAAAGGTTGAACTGAAACTGCCACCCATGAAAAAGTGTGCACTATGACAACTCAAACCCACTTTTCAGCACTAAAACAGACAGCAGATAATTAAATATATATTTTATGAATGACTAAAATAAACAGCCCTGTACTTTCAGCTGTCACATTCAAAAACCCATGCTGTGTGCAAAGAAATAAGAAATCCACTGATGCAAAAGCAAAGCAATCATGATCAGTAAAATACACAGTATTTCAATGAATAAAGGCTGATGTTTGAAAATGCAACATGTAAATTCATTTCAGCCAAGGATAATGTGTGGGTCTCTGGATGGAATTTGCAAATGGGTTCCCTCACTGCAGGCCTGTTGACTTAGTATCTGAAAATGGAATTCCATTGAAGCACCTGTAGACCAGTTCTCAGTGGGGAAAAATACAAAGAAATAGAAGGTTTTGAGATCAAAATTGTGGTTGTATCAAGATTACCAGGACAGATTGCCAGATGTCAGCATGGCCTCATGACAACACAGGGCCGGCCTGGCTCCTTATCTGCAATGGGAGATTTCTGTGTGGCTGTTGCATCCCAACTATTTATGACCATGAGCCCATTAGCTTTCAAAGTAAAAAAGGCTAGAGGATTTATTGCAGAGAGTGCCAACATTGCTTCCTAATAGACTCTGTGCCACGTGGGCTCCAAGAAATGAACTTCTCAGAGCTAAACTGAAACTAGCTGTGGAATTAATGAGAGAGAATATGTTTCACATATTGTTCTACTGAATGGCACATAGGACGACATTTTTGTGATTTTCCCCATTATCTTGAGGTGCATAAAAGTCGGTATCAGAACTCTAGTACCAAGCCAAAAAGTGATCACAGCTCCCCAGAAAGTGGGAAGAGGCTGAAACTTGGGACAATAGTGCCTACATTTATCATAAAACTGGTGGTAAAGTTTGATCATAATCTTTAATTTTTTTTTATTTGTATTGTGTTTTAGTCAATTATCTGACTTTTTGTAGGTACCTTTTGCCAAACATTTTACATGAGAAAATAGGGGGAATTGCAAATGGGAGCTGCAATATTTCTGTTCTAGACACCTAAACCAATCCATATCTGTATTGCAAGATCATAAATTAGAACCTCCTAATGTTCATTGTCCAGGGGAGGGGCTTAGAGAGTAAAAAGGTCTTGCACCCTGGAAAAGGGGAGAGCTGCAAAAAGATTACTAAGGGACAGCTGCAAAAAAATTGCCAAAGGAGATCTGTTGAAATTTCGTCTGGGTGGAAATATTGCTGGGGAGACTAGAAAAGAAAAGCTGTGAGACTACCCTTTAACCATAGAGGGAGGATTGCTGTGGACCATTGACTTAAGTGCTATCCAGAACCCTGCCTTTCCCTAAGAGCAAAGCCCTGCTCAGTCCATGAATGCCAGCCCAGAGATGTCCAAAAGTAAGTAGATTGTACAACAAAATGGCTGTGTGGGGATCTATTTAATCCACACCTTCGCTTTCATAGTGTGTTCTCATCGTTTAGTGGGTGAGGAGGAAATTGCATAAACCCTTAGCATATTTGACTGTATATTAATTTAATTAACTCCCAAATAAATTGACACAGGGGGGAGCTTGGAAGAATTTGAAACTTTCACTGTCCCTTCAAGGGGCAAAATACAAGATATGCATTTAAAGTAATTGGGGTGCTTTGATTTTCCTGTTCACCCCAGACTTTTCTAATGAGAAGGGGTCTCCCTTCCCAAAATACGAAAATTCCCACCGAACCCGCCCAAAATTGTATTTTAAACAAAAGATATACTTGACACCCAAACAAAATTGACAACTGTCACAATCCCCAAAAAATGTCCTTTCAAACCAAAAGTTCTTTGTCCCTAAAATGAAAATTCTCCACTGAAACCCATTCCCTTATTTACTTTTAAATAAAATACATGTTTATCTTAAAAACAAAATTTCCGATTGTCAGCACTCATTCAGCATTGTATTTAAAGAAGGGGTGCCCTTGGTCTGACAAAAAGAAAATGTTAAACTGCACAACTTCCCCAACACAGGTCTTTAAGTGAAGGGGGTGTAAAAAACCAAAATATATTATCATCCCCATTGTATTGTCCAACTTCCCCTTTAAGTGAGGGGGGATCTGCAAAATGAAAATGTCTAAACTGTCCCCACACCCTAGACCTGGCCTTTGAACAGAAAGGTGTTGCATGTCATTGATGCTTGGGTTTTTGTGGCTAGAGGAGAAGTGCTTTACTAAAGTGAGACCTCATGTATCCAACACTGAACGTGTGATGTATGTCTTGTTTTTATATTAGCCCTGTGTCTATTCCTAAGCTAAATTCTGGTGAAGTCCTATTTGCCATATGCATTTGTACAAATCCATGATTTAAAATGCTAGCATTTTGAGTGCGCTGGAAAACCCATATAGCAATCCTTGAAGGTGAACTAATTTCCACAAAAACGAAAATGGTGCTTTCACCAGCGCCAGCGCAAATCGCATTCCATCATGAGAAGGTCGTACTTCATCAGCTACAATAGACTATGTCTATGTTTCAATCACCCTGCTGGCGATCATCACATCCTTCACCATCATTAAAACCACGGCAAGCGATCACAACTTATTGTGTACAACATGGCCTGTCATTTCGATTGAAAAAGCAACGTTCAAATCGGACGTGGAGGTTAATGTGAAAGGAAATCGATTGTCTTTGAGTGCAAATAACGTTAACACTCTAACTAACAAATATGCTCAGTTAGGATTAGCAGGTGACGTTGGTATTCCACCCGACTATGGCGCTCTCCTCAACATCTTCAAAAACCAAAATTGAACCACACATCATGCATTGAAAAACCTGTGCATAATTACGATCTGGTATTGGTCGTTAGAAGACGCCTACTCAGGAAATTGCAGAGGGCTTTCACAAGAGATAGCTCTGAGGTAAACAAACAAGCCCTGACTCTCGAAAAGATAAAATACAAGTTGTGGCTTAAAGAGTACTGACACACTGTGTTCCAAAGAGATTCAGAAGAAATGTTGAGGCTTGTTTGTGGGAACAACTCCCGCAAGTTCTGGGCCCTTATTATCTCAACAGAACAAACCACTACAGATGCACTAATTAATGGTATTGGTGAAAATACCTGGACAACTGCTATGATGTAAGTGTAAGTTAAAACAAGTTCATAAAAATGTATTACCAGATCCTAGTTAAACATTGAGCTGCACTATGAGCTCATTAAGTTATAAGAATGTTATCCTAAGAATGTGGAGGAGAGTTAGTAGAGACTGCAGGGAGAGAGCCATGTTGGCACTCGGCTCTCATAGGCCGCTGTCGCTGTAATGAAATAAATTACTGTTTCTTCATCACTGCTGCCTGGAGCCCTTATTTCCTCAATGGCGACGAGGATGGCTCTCAGCAGTGTCTCCCTACTTCTTTGAAGTCTCGTCATAGCACGGCCTGCATTATTCCACACTCCGTGCGACAGCGGACGCTGCAGGAAGGTCAGGAGGAGCGGAACAACAGGTCAGCAGGCGCGTCCCCTGGGGGGTAATCTTGCCTTCCCCATTACTGTATTCACTCTGTCTCAAAGCAACAGTGTTTACTTTCAAGGATCCCTAGCATTGACATTATCGTTGCTGAGCAACCTGCCCATGCAGTTCTGGCAAGTTTCAGGAGCCAGCCATTATGACATGTATCCATTCTGTGGATGAGCAGCCATCATGTTCCAATTCAGACTGATGTAAGGAGGATTGTGACATCATACACAAGGGATTGTACTCATACAAGACTGATCCCTTTGTCTGCATAGCGCAGCACTGTCACTGCTCAGTCTGTGCATCCACTGGGCATACTTGAACTGATCCAGAGTCTATTGGTTGCATACAGCAAGCCCACCCTTTACCACCTTTTACCTCTTAAGACATGGCAGCTTCAATACCTCCGCCAATGTCATTTTTGAATGCACCTGGACGCCCCCAAGATAGGTGGGACAGGTGGAAAGACATGTTTGAAAACTACCTGGTGGCAATGGGAGGAGAGAGATTCAGCTCAACTCGCAAAAAGGCATTATTACTTCACAATCTTGGTGTGGAAGGCCGTGCAGTGTTTGATGGGTTAGGCAGTGCACAAGCTGGTGAAGTGGAGGACACAGATGAATATGCCCTTGCGATTAAACAACTCAAGGATCGTTTTGAGCCAAAGAAAAATGTTACATTCGAGAGGCACAAGTTCTTTCAGCGTACGCAGGAGTCCTCAGAATCTGTGGAATCGTACATAGCCTCATTAAGAACATTAAGCCACTCCTGTGAATTCGAACATCTATCTGACTCATTAATTAGAGATCAGTTAGTGAGGTGCACAAATAATATTAGGATACAGGAGAAATTGTTGGCAAAAGACATGAAGTTGGATGAAGCAGTGGACCTAGCCAGAAGCATTCTTGCAAATCAAAGATTGTATAGTCAAGGCCCCATCCTTAAGTGGATTCATGTTTGGCAGGAAAACGTTGCTTTCAGTTGATGCTAGTACCCTTGGCTTAGGAGCAGTTTTGACTCAGTTTGACTCAGGTAAAACTGAATACACAATTGCATTTGCATCCAGGCCACTTAGAGGAGCAGAAAAAAATTACTTGGTCATTGAAAGAGAGGCACTAGCAGTATTTAGGGCAGTCACGCACTTCAAGTTCTTTCTATGGGGTGGACCTTTTATTGTCAGATCAGATCACAAGCCTTTGGTTCAATTGATGAACGGTTCTGAGTGGGCCAAAGGGTCTCCAAGAGTTTCGAGGTGGATGGTAGAACTCTTGGGTTATAATTTCAAGGTGTGTTACATTCCCGGGAGGGAGAATGTGGTACCAGATTGTTTATCCAGATTACCTGTGTGTGATGTTGAATTGGAGGGAGCACCTGAATTTCACGATGTGAGCATTGCAGAAATTGAGCACGATGCCATTGATAAAGAGATGTGGATAAGAGCTGGTGAGGAGGATTTAATATTGAATCAAGTTATGATTTGGACCAGAGAAGTATGGCCTCACAAGAATATTGTGGGAAAAGAGTTTGACAGATATTTTGGTGTGAAGGACGAGTTAAGTATGTCTGAGGACGGATGTAAACTTAGAAAAGGAAATAGGATAATACCCCCCAGTGGAGTCAGATCTCATTTAGTGAATATAGCACATCAAGGTCACCTGGGTATGGGAGGAACTAAGAGATATTTGCGGCAATATTTCTGGTGGCCCGGGATTGACAGCGATGCAGAGAAGTGTGTTAGGGGTTGTAGAGAGTGTGGTAAGAGTGACAAGACCAAGATGGTTAGAGAAGTACCAATAAATCCTGTCAAAGTACCGAGTGAACCATGGCAAAAAGTTGCAGTTGATTTGATGGGACCATAACAAAACCTTGACAATGGGTATAAATACATTGTTGTGTTAGTAGACCACCATTCCAAATGGATTGAATGGAAGGCTTTGCGTGAGGCAACCACTGCAGAGATGGTGTTATTCTTCGAGGAAGTGTTTTACAGGGAGGGTTTCCCGACAGAATTAATTACTGATAACGGAGTACAATTCTGTTCTGAAAGGATGTTAACTTTCTTGAAGAAATTTAGCATCAAACACAGTAGAACTGCTTTATATCATCCAAGGGCCAACGGCCTCCTTGAGAGAGCCAATAGGTTCATAAAGGGTGGTTTGCAATTGGCCATGGCTTCTAATCTAAGATGGTTTGGTGTAGTAAGAGAAATGATATGGAACTACTGTACAACACCACACTCAGTTACAAATGTATCTCCGTTACAAATGTATCTCCGTTCATGTCATTGAAAGGGAGACAACCTGGAACAAAACTATGTCCAGGGTGGATGGACTTAGCCAAGAGTTCCAACATTGATCGCGAGAGAATTATGACTCTCATCAAAGAAGCACAGGATGTGTACAAAGAAAGATTTGATGAGGACAAGAGTTTCAAAAGTAATACCTGGAAAGTGGGAGATTGTATTCTCATAAAGAACCCTAGATTCACTCCCAAATGTGTAGAAAGCAAATACATTGGTCCCAAGAAAATATCTGCGGTAAGAAACAATGTAGTAATTGTAGAAGGGGGGGGGGTGTTGGTCAATGTCCAGAATTGTGAAATGTCCAGAATGCATGAAGGACAATGCACATGATAAACATGACAATGGTGAACATGACAATGGTGAATTTGCTAATAACAGTATCAGGGACTCTAGTGTCATAGATAAGTGCTCCAAGGATGACAACAATTCAAGGTCTGCAGCAGAGACACATTCAAATAGAGTCAAGGACAAGTCCGGCTGGTTTAAGGATTACTATGTGGAGTAAACAGCTGTATGCACATAAGGGATGAGATGTGTTATGATGTAAGTGTAAGTTAAAACAAGTTCATAAAAATGTATTACCAGATCCTAGTTAAACATTGAGCTGCACTATGAGCTCATTAAGTTCTAAGAATGTTATTCTAAGAATGTGGAGGAGAGACAGTAGAGACTGCAGAGAGAGAGCCATGTTGGCACTCGGCTCTCATAGGCCGCTGTCGCTGTAATGAAGTAAATTACTGTTTCTTCATCACTGCTGCCTGGAGCCCGTATTTCCTCAACAACCCATTTCAAAAAGATCTTTTCCGATCCATCTGTACCAACTTCTGTTATACAGGACCAAAGGGTGTCGTCCTGGGTGGAGCTCCACGACCATGAAGACATTGTGCAAATTTTGAAAAAATTGAAAAATTCCCGGGCCCCAGGCCCCTATGGTTTGACAAATATGCACTTGAAAGAGCATCCTGAGGCATGGGCCGGGTTTATTAGCAAAGTATTTTGTAGATCAACTACAGCGAAGGTATTACCCAAATCTTGGACCACTGCGGTTGTAGTGCCCATCTACAAGAGAGTAAAGAGAGAAGACCCAATAAACTTTTGTCCAATCGCTCTCCTAAACGTGATTGGCAAAGTCTAAGGATCTCTGCTCCTTCGCCATTTTCAAAGCTGGGCAAAAGAGGCACCTTGCAACGATCCTTTTAAATCTGGTTTCAAAAAGAATGTGGGGACCAATACAAACATCTTAACTTTGAGCATACTAAAGAGCAAGTCTTCAGCGGGGGGGCCCCGAACCTATATGGCCTTCATCGACCTAATCAGGCATTTGACCAAGTCGATAGAACAAGACTTTGGGAGAAGCTGAGAAAGTGGAACTATCCAGCGGCCATATTACAGCCACTCATTGCACTCCATACGGCAACAGGCATACAAGTTTGGCTCGTCCAGCAAGGTTCTCCAACGGAAGAGATTATGACAAATCGGGGGTGAAACAAGGTTGCCCGCTGGCTCCAGCTATTTTTTTGAGATTTATAGGTGACTACAAGGACACAGAGCATAAGGTCAGAGCTTTTCCGCCACATTTGGGTAACACAAAAATATCAAGAATCCTGTACGAGGACGATCTTATCCTTGTTGAACAAACAGCTACTGGGCTACAGCGTCAGCTCACCAACTTCGCTGAATTCATCTCAGATAACTATCTGGAAATCAACAAGTCGAAAACCAAAGTTTTATTTTTTGGAAAGGGAAGAGAAAAAAGCGACACCTTTGCCTGGAACCTAGAGGGCGAATGCATTGAGAAGGCCGCCGAAATTAAATACTTAGGAATCACGGTCGATAACTCTCTAAACAAAAATGCTATGCAAAATCACCTGCTGACCAAAACAAAGAGCCTAACTTCACAGGCAAAAGCGATAGACCAGAAGTTTGGTCGCTTCTCTCTAACGCCCATTGTGAACTACTCTGAAGCCAAGGTCATTCCCGCAATTGTCTGTGGTGCTGAAGCAATGCCAGGGAAACCTAAAAAAATCTGGTTTAAATTAGAGAGCCACTATTGGAGGGAAGTCCTGAATCTACCTAGTTCAATGCCTATGGTCTTAATAAGACGAGAAATGAGCCAGCCTTCACTATTATCAATAGTGGAAAGAAACTCTAAGATGCTGTTTAGGAAGCTTCTGCTGGAAGATCGCCCGAAGCTACTTGAAATGATAAATAACGAGGCTGAAGGAGGCCGATGTACGGGACTAAATCACTGGTACGAAGAACAAGAAAACAAACTGAAATTGATCCAGTGTTCCAAAAAAGAGCTAATTGAGAACCCTATGAAAATTCCCAAAAAACCTAATGAACTTGACTGGGCTACCAACTGCGATGAAGCGGCATCTTACAAGCTGGTTTTGCATTTGCCGCCCATGAACCAAAAACTTCACGTTTTACAACCATTTGTTGAAAAATATCCTAATCGAAAGTTGAGGAGCACCTTTTTAAGGGCTTGCCTTAACTTGTTACGTACCAATGAAATTTTGAAGATCCGAGGTATGGCAAACTCAAACAAATGCAGATTTTGTAAAGACTCTTCTACAGTAGAAACATTGAGGCACCTCCTCTTAACATGCCCCGGAGTTGAATCCATCAGAAAACCGTACCTGAGGCCTGTTTTAGCTATAGCTCACATCTTTGATGAAGAGGTCTGGTGGCCTAGACTAATTGGGGGCAGACCAACAACTTGGGTTACGGCCAAAGCGAAAATTTTAGAACTGATTCCATTGACGATAGATGAAGAAAATGAACAAAAGCTTAACTGACCTGATAGAAAATGAAACACAATCAACTCTTTTAAAAACCCTCGGGTTAAATAAAGTAAATAAAAAAAAAAATTGTGCTTATGTTTTGATACTGAACATCTGAGCCCATAGGGTTGAAGTTTATGTTCTAGCACTGTGCCATATAATTATCATTGAAATTTGACTTACAATAGGATTACAGTAGCATCTGTCCATGTTTGTGAGATAATAGTAAATGTTAAAAAGTGTATTTTGCATTGAAGCTGTGATTTCTGCCACAAAGGACGTGGCGGCTGTGATTGAACAAAACTATTATTCATTGAGCTTATGATTAAAATAAAAGCATATTCTTTCGGTAACCCAGCCTGGTTCTTGGCTCACAGTGGGCGCAAGGGGTGGAAGGAGTATTTATGCGGCTCAACATAAGTCTTTAATAAGGCAAGCGCCAAAAGGTTAAGGGTGGTCTCTCAAGATAACACGACACAGCCAATCCTTCATAACCTTGAATGGTCATTATGTATTCATGCGTACTAGTACCTCCTATTGTTCCCATACTTGGGACTTTGATCCCTCCGAGGGCTTTCATCCTACATCAGGTTGGGACCAAACCCACGCTGAAAGGCCCTATACAAATAAAATTAAATTAAATGAATACCTAAAACCTGAGAAAGGTGTTAAGAAGTCTGAAATATTGCTAGAACCTGAGAACCAGAGGCTAGGGAACACTGAGCGGTTTGAGGATGTGATCCAATCCTGAGACGGGAAATAAGAAATCTAAAAGATGCCTGGAACAGGAGTAGGGTGTTGAGAAATTTGAAATGAGTTTAGAAGCTGAGGGAAGTGCTTCCAAACCTTAACGCATTAGAATCTCTGACGGACTGAGACAAGCCTTATGAATATATTGACAATCCAAATAAAGACGACAAATCTTAAGAAATTAGTACAGATGTCGACGGTCACACTAGAGGAATCTATAATCCTGATAGCGTGAGGAGAATAGCGAACTATTTGGGCTGGGAGTATAGATCAGGGCCAACATTCTTGTCTTGGAAGCAAGATTACAGTGAGCAGCTTGGGTTTGAAACCTGTTCCCGTTCTTAGAGGCCGACAGCGGCATAAAGCATGATAGAAAAATCCAATTTACTTGAAATACATTTGGTGAAGTAAAATAATAAAGAATGCCACCTTGACACAAAGTAACCATGTTCTAGAGGTGTTTTTTTTTATTAGTTATTTATATTGTTATGCCATGTTAGAAAAATAGGGTTAGAGACAGCAGTGCCAGAAACCATGGCATCTAAGCATGCACAATTGAAGAGAGGAGCATGTTTCCGTGGACAAAGAGCGTAGATCAGTAGAGAAAGAGGAAGATAATAGAAGAGGGCTAGTTACGTGAGGAGAGATGGAGAGGCTACAATGGAGGGGGGGGCAAACTGTTTTTCTACAGAACAGACATTTATTGAATGATGACACAGAAACATTTTCTCAGATGTTGTCACACCAATTTTTAATAGGAAACATTTGTTTTCACATTCCAATGACTATATTCGGTTCTTGTATGTGTAGTCTTAATTATATTATTGTGAGGAATTGCCATCTGGCAAGGGTGGGAAAGCCCTGGCTTTTCTGAAAATGATTAAATAATAAAATGATGCGGGTAATTCCATCACTGAAAGGGAAATCTGCTAATCAGAGTCCCCTATCATATGCTCAATGGCAAAAGCACAGTGTGAACCTTTGCTCTGCATCAGTACCCTGATTCACAGGACCATGCTCTATTAATGGCACAGACCATTTCAGAGGCCACAGGTGCCCTCATGACAGCTCCAGTGACATCCAAGTCTCTGCAGCACATTTAAAATAGGCATCCCTGTTCTAAAATCTGCATAACTCTGAAGACCATGTCCTGGTGGCATGTTAAACTATAAATATAAGCCATGTCTGAGTTAGGGAATGGTGGCCCGCATCTCTCAGAGTCATCCAAGCCACATTAAGTTAATATTACACCTGTATCAGCCCTGTGGGCTCAGTTCAGCTGTGTAAGGGTTATGAGTATTAGTTCCGACAGGGTAGACCCTGCCCTACTGGAAGGCATTAAGCCTGGTGGATTGCATCTCTTGATCCTTTATAAGTGCAGGTAACACTCTACTACCAGGGACAGCCACCCCACAGGATGCTTACCTGGGAACGGGACTCAAAGGGTGCACCCATTCACAAAGAGTCAGACTTCACACCAGGGGTCTGTATTTCTAAAGGCCTTTGTTCTTAGAGAGAAGATAAAGGGAAGGGATTAGAGTAGTTGGGAACTCTGTTCACGGGAAGGAGACTTCAATTCTCGAATCTCTCTGCCTCACTTTCCTTTTTACTCCACTTCCTCTAGAGCAAATTACTTTAGGTGTGACATCAGAAGGGCAAAGGCCACACATTGCAAGAGCAGGGATCGGATCCCTGAAGCAGGCTAGCTTTAGTCCAATCACCACCTCTGACCTTTTGCCTTTAAAAGAAGGGGTCTCACACCACTTCTTTGAATCATCTGGAATCATCCTTTGGCCCTCAATCCTGAGAGAACATGTTGTTTTTGTTGGACCATGCACAGAGAGAAGTCCTTCCAGAGTCCTCCAGTTTTGAGGTGAAGACAGGTGCTCCAAGACCGAAGAGAGCTCTGTTTCCTAACTATCCCCAGGGACCATAAGGGGTGATCTACTATTGGAACAGGACCCGCTTCTCTGCCAGCCACAGTGGTATCGAGGACCTCACTGTGTTGGAGGACAGCTGTAGTTGTGTGCCAGCCTTCACCGTGTTGGGAAGCCCAAGAGCAAGGGCATATCTTGTCCCGGAGTCCATAGAGTGGGACTCACAGCAACCTAAGAAGTGACCTGCTGCTGGTGCAAGACTGCCTCTCTGCCAGCCACAGCAGTCCCAAGGACCTGGCTGTGTTGGAGGACCCCTGAAGCTGTGTATCAGCCTTTGCCATGTTTGAGAACACCAGGAAAGGACTCATCTTGTACCTGACCATCTGCATTGGGACTAACAGCACCATGAGAGCCAAAACAGCCGGGAGCCTAGCGTTTTTTCCACTGAACTGCTTGGAGTGTGTTTCAAGAACTGTTCAACAAATCTGAACCAGCAGGACCCCTCACCACTACCTTTTCCTCTCTCCCGATCTTCACATAGCGCCAAGTCTGATGCAGCACTTCTGAAACACTTGCAAAGAAGGTACTATTGACTGCTAACTGCCACATTGGTCCATGTGTTGGCCCTATAGGCAGGCTATGTCACTTTGAAGCCTTTTTTGATCACAAGTACATATCCTTTTTGAATACCATTGTTGCTTTTGCTTGCCTTTCATCCCTGATTCATTACCCAGAGTGCTGTATCTACTATCTTTGCTTATTCTGTGTTCTTTCCTCAGGGGTGGCTTCTGTGTATTGTTTTTGTAGTTAGTCATTACTGTACATGCTGTGTTTAATTTTATGTGTATATATTGTTATAGAACCTTGATTGCACATTCCTTTATTTTGGACTGATATGCTTTGATGTTTGGGTTGCTACTGAACCACATTCACACCACTCTTAAGATCATAGACTTCCCTGGGTCCACATTACCACAAAAGGCGAAGGCAGTATATCTCTTGAATGTGCCTGTTTTACCTTCATGATTGTTTTTGGCTCTTGTTATGTAGAAGTGTAAGAGCTAGGCAAGCGTTTTCACCTCTACTCATCCTGGTACTTCTTGAGGACAGAAGTCAAATTGTCACAATTATAGTTTGATCTTTATTATGTGACATTTACGTTGGAATCTTTTTTCACCTTACATTCCTGTCTCGGCCACTGCAATTCTTTTAGCATATTCCTTTTTGGATTGGTAGGGAGTGTGGCTCATAGTGCGGGGCACGAGTTTCTGGGACTGTCTCAGTGGTTGTCGGCATGTGAGTATTTGTCGTGAGATGCTTCCTCTTTTATTGTAGTCCTACTGTATATACATTATTTTTCTCAGTGAATGTCTGTTTCAGGGCTGTTAGTAGACATTGAGACAATTTATTTAGGGATGGACGAGAGTTTGGGGATTTTGCCACTGGTAGTGAGTGTAGCATAGTGCTCAGTGTCATAGAAGTGGTTGTTGTGTCAGTAGTCATAGTGGTGGGTGTAGGTGTGATGCTGGAAATGCATCGGAGGGACAGGGCCTCCGTATCCTTGTCCTTTACTGCTTTTTATTGTGTGTTCTGTCGTGTTTTCCGCACAGGAGTTCATCTGGGACTCCTGGCGGTGCAGCTCTCTCTCTTTTGGTTTGGTGAACGGACCCGTGGGATACCCTTATGGCACCCATGGGCGGGGGTACAACCCTGTGCCACTAGTGTATGTTTTTGGGCACCTGTGGGTGGCCCGCAGAGCAGGGTAGGGGCTGGTGGCAGCTCCATGCTGAGTTTGACAGGTGTGCGGAGTATCCTCCATTTTGGGATACCCCGGCCCTGCCATTGGGATCATTTGATTCCTAATGGAAAACAAGATGGCCCTGGTGGCCTCTTGCTTTCTATTACCCATTACCTTGTTTTCCCAAAGTCCTGGGAAGCCCTGACTCTGTCCCTTCCCCCTGACTGGCTGTTGGGTGGAAATGCCATATATGGTGTTGTTGTGAAGGCCCGGCCAGACTAGCTGGAGCCTTCCCGGTGATGTATGTTGTGGGTACCTCCTGTGGGTGGGACCTGGGTGAATAGAGTGTGTGACAAATATGCATTCTGTGTTGTGGGTGTCTAGTATCTGGTGGTTGACACAATGACTGAGACAACCCTGCCCGAAACCGGTATGAATGCAGCTTGGAGTGTTGCATGGCTCGGTATTTGTCCCAATACACATAACTTGTTGTGAGTGTTTGGAGGGAAGTGAATGGCCTGAATACCTCGTGTGCCTGATTGGCTGCCTGCCTGCATGAATGCCCGTAGTCGTGATTGAATGCTTGAGTGTGACCCAGCGGAATGAATGGGGACCTCTCAATGCTAGGAATCGTGTTCAGAAGCTGAAGTCCACTACGACGAGTAACTGGAGTAACTGACGCTTGACCTTGAAACCCCCGCTGGACGAGAAGGAGTGCTGTGGCTCTCCCTCGCAATCTGAAGGCTGCTGTGTTTCCAAGGACTGACCCAGAGAGGACCTGGTAAGGCACCCTCTTCCCGAGCTACGAGGGAGCATTGTGCACAGCTGATCTTTGCCAACGCTCCCTGGTAGACAGACCTTCAACAGGCTACCGACCCGATACGGGGACTGCTGCGGAATCTCAAAAGAAGCCCTCGGACTGTTGTCCGCCACTGTCGACGACCGCCGTCGCCGACCGGAGCCGCCGTGCTCCCGTTTGACTAAGAACTTCCATTGATCATCGGAAGCTCTCGTCTGCATCATCACCCGCTTGTCTCCCGCTGGAGAAGGCCCGACCGTCGACGCGCCGAGGAGCATCCACTGGTGGGTTTCCCGCCACCTAAAGACCACAGAATGCCGACAACTCGACGCCCTTGCTGGGCCACAGTTCTTCATCATCTCTTTGCGGTCCAGAACTATCGTCACCGAGGTGCACCGCACGCCTCTTCCTTGCAGGACGCCAACGCTCTGTCGTCGATGAGCACCGCTAGGAACGAAGTTGCCACTTCCCTGCCCTAGTTCACCATGTTCACCGTCAGACGTTCGACGACCCGTGACTCCTGCCTTAAAGGGAGGGCACTCAAGAAGGGCCGTCGATTCCCCGACACCGAACGCCAAGTTCCCCGACACCTCTCGACGATCCGTGGCTCCCGCCTGAAAGGGAGGCACTCAAGAAGGATCGGTCGACGCATCGTCGGAGAACTCTACTCCACCAGGTACATTGGGGGGGTAAAACCTTAATAGGAAGAAGTGAGACTATTGAACATATGGACTGGGCTTGTGCGATATATCTTATTTACAGGTTGCCCAGGTGGGGGATCTCCACTCAGAACTGTGCCTCGTGGTAGGTTCAGTATTCTGCCTACTGTTTCAACCATCTTGCGTTCCTTCCTATCTCTATTGCTGGTTTCCTCGTTATTGATCTGTGTGACATTTTAACCGTACAGTTGATGCACTTTAATGAGATTTGATAACATTAGTGGTACCAGTTTAGAATTGTATATATTTATCATTCTTGACTTCCGATTACAAAGTGCGTTGTTGTGATCGTGTACATACCTTTGAATATTAATTATATAAAGACTGTGTTTTCAGTAATACAGTGTGTGGACATTTCTTTGTCGGGGTTCGGGGACTACACTGTACTTAAGAACCAGCCTGCATCACCTCCTGAGAAGCTAGGCCTTGATTGCTCGTCCCTTGCTACCTTACCTTATAGAGAATCTTGGCTGGGGTCTTCTGTGCCTCTCCTCTACCATATAGAGAGCGGAAGTACAGACACCCCCTACCAGTCTTTACACTGGGGGCAGCGGTGGGATGCTTATGGTTTTAAGAATCAGTGTATAACCGTGCCACTTACAAAATATCCGCACTTTATTAGATTAAGGTTTGGGTGTGTACAAAATAACTGCATTACAAGCAATGGAGTCTATTGCGAATGGTAAATTGACTCGGATGAGCTTAGAGGCTCTCCAGAGTGCTTGTGAAGCCAAGGAGTTAGACTTTGTGGATAAGTCTAGGGCTGAGCTGATAGCTGCCCTGGTGGACTACCAGACCGATGGTGAAACTCTTGATGAGGGGGGGGAATGCAACCAATGAGGCCTCTGCCCCTGGGGTTTCTACTGAATCTGTTTCTGGGAATGCCGCCATTCCTGCTGCCTCTGTTCCGAACCCCAGCAATTCCTTGGAACTTGAGTTATTAAGGATGAAATTGGCCTTTGAATATCGCAAGTTGGAAATAGATGTTGAACTTAAAGAGGAGCTGGCGCAACAAGTTGAACTCAAGAATAGGGATCTTGAACACAAAGACAAGGACACTGAATGTCAGGGAATCTAGCTAGAGAAAGCTCGATTGGAGACTTCAGCGAAACCCAGTGAGAGTGTCAGGTCCCCAGCAACTAAATTTATGAAGGATTTGGTTGGTGTGTTTTCGGAGGGTTCTGATATCCTCCAATAGATTGAAGCGTTTGAAATGGCGTGTGCAATTCATGATGTTGACAAAAGAGATTGGGCTAAGTGTTTGCTAAGCAGAGTGCCTCAAACTGAATATGACTGTATTCTGAAGCTGAGTGTGGAAGAAAGGGGTCAGTATGAGTGTATGAAATCTGCTTTGATTGCCAAGTTTGGAAAGACGCCTACCCAATACCTTAAAAGGTTCAGGGATTTTAAGAAAAGAGAGAATGTGTCTTGGGTTGACTAGGTGAGTGCTGTGCACATGAATATGATGGGGTGGATTGATGGTTACAAGGTGAAAACTTTCGTTGAATTGCCCCACCTATTGTTTTTTGAGCATTTTTCTGAAGCCTGTTCACCGGAGCTGCGTCAGTATGTTGCTGACCAGAACATTTTGGATCCCTTTAAGCTGGCTAGGTTGGCTGACAAGTGGGTCTCCCACCAGGTGTCCCCTAAGGACTTCAGTGGGAAGGACAAGGACAAAGAAAAAGGGGCCTCTCAGAAAGCTGAGGAGTCCCAAAAGCAGTCACAGTTGAATAACCCTAAAACCTCCTCTCCTATGACCCAAAAATCTAGTGGGGATAAGTCATCTGTGGGTAGGAATAAGAGTAGTGGTCCACCTGCTGCAAAGCAGGCTCCCGGTGGTTCCAGTACCGTACCCCGCACTCCCGGCACTTGTTGGGACTGTGGGGCTCTGGATCACAAAAGGGGGGACTCCAAGTGTAAAGGTAAGGCACTCGGAGTACAGGCTGTCAGCCTGACCTACCCTTACCCCATGTCTGAGGTGGAGGCCACTGTCCTCCCCTCCTCTACAGGGATCACCTTTGGTGCTCCCGTAGAGATTTCCTTAGTGTCCCTTGGGGCCTGGGACCAGTACGCGGAAGTACTGGCAACTATCCCACAGAACACCCGTAGATTTTTGAGAAGTGTCCTCCTGAATGGCCAGCCTTCTACTGGTTTGAGAGACACCGGGGCAAGCATGACAGTGGTGGACAAGACCCTGCTCAAGCCAGAGGACTATGTAGATGCTCCTCTGAGAACCACCAGGTTAGCTGGTGGGCCTCCCAAATTATCGCCTGTAGCCCGAGTCACACTTGTAATTGGAGACAAGACAGCAAAGCTTCCTGTACTGGTTCAGGACAATGTCCCTGCTAACATTCTGTTAGGTAATGATCTAGTCGAGTCGGGATTGATCGCGGATGGTTTTCCCATGACTGCTGCTGCGGTCACTAGGTCACAGGTGACACCAGGTCTGTCTGTGAGTCAGGTACCCGAGCCGAATGCGCGGCCTAAGGCATGACGAAGGAAGAGCAAGAAGGCCACCTCTGTGGAGGGAGCTCCTTCTCTTCCTGCTGTTCCTACAGCACCCATTGGGATCCATGCTCTGGACGGGCTGGGTCCAGTGGTAAACCCCGTCTCAACTCCTGTGGGAGAAGATCCAGAAGACTCTCCTGTGGGAGAGGTTCTCAACCCGGAGGATCATCCCGATCTTCAATGCTTGCTAGCTGAAGAGGGACCATCCCGGGCAGACTTCTGTAAAGGACAGAAAGAGTGTCCCTCTCTCGAGGGGCTGAGGAAAGGAGAGGTGCCTAGGACGTTCCGGATTTATTGGGAGGGTGAGCTCCTTGTTAGTGAGCCCACTAAGCCTGAACCTGGTGCCCTCAAGAGGTTGGTGATACCCCAGGTTTACAGGCCCTTCCTACTGCAGTTGGCGCATGAGGTGACCTTAGCTGGTCATCTTGGTACCAAGAAGACTAAGCAGAGGCTCTCTGCCCATTTCTACTGATCTCGGATAGGAGTAGAAGTGGAGTCCCACTGCAGGACCTGCCCAACTTGTCAGTTGTCTGGCAAGACTGGAGGCAGTGTCATTGCCCCACTGCAGCCATTGCCAGTGGTTGGCACACCGTTTGAGAGGGTGGGCATCGACATCATCGGTCCCCTTGGCCCTCCCACGTCCGGTGGACATCGGTTAATCCTGGTTTTGGTAGATCATGCCACCAGGTACTCTGAGGCTATACCCCTTCGGACTGTTATGGCCAAGGTGGTTGCCCGGGCTGTCCTGGGCGTTTTCACCCGTGTTGGATTCCCCAAGGAGGTTGTCTCTGACCGAGGGTCCAACTTTATGTCTAGTTACATGAAAACCATGTGGAAAGAGTGTGGGGTAACCTACAAGTTCTCCACTTCTTACCACCCCCAGACCAATGGTCTGGTTGAGAGATTTAATAAAACTCTCAAGGGCATGCTAGGTGCTTTGGAAGAGCCCCTAAGGAGGAATTGGGATCTCCTCCTGCCATGCCTGCTGTTTGCTTACAGAGTGGTACCTCAAGAGGGCGTTGGTTTCAGCCCCTTTGAGCTACTCTTTGGACATCCCGTGAGGGGGCCCCTTGCCTTGATCAGAGAAGGTTTGAAAGCCACCCTGCCCGGTCCCGCCAAGCAAGTGGGGGACTATGTGTTAGGCCTCAGGCAGAGGATGACACACCTGATGGGTCAAGAAACAGCGAATCTCAAGGCCAGCCAGGAATTGAACAAATACTGGCATGACCTTAAAGCATCGCAAGTGGATTGGACTCCGGGACAGGAGGTCCTCGTGATGGAGCCTACCAAGCCTCGGCATTGGCAGATAAATGGACTGGACCCTTCAGGATAATCTCCAAGATGGGCGAGGTCAACTATCTGGTTGACATGGAAATCCCAGGGGTAGCCCCTCAGGTATTCCATGTCAATAGGCTCAAGCCTATCCACAGGCGAGCAGAAGTCTCATGTCTCTTGCTGGCTTCAGAGCAAGAAGAGGATGAGAGTGAGCCCCTTCCTGATTTGCTGCATAGCAACCCTCAGGATGGCTCAGTTGAGGGAGTGCAGCTCTCTCCAGATTTGACGACCGAGCAGCAGAGGGCCGGCAGGACTTTGCTCCAGCAGTATGCCTCTCTGTTTTCGATGACGCCAGGCCTTACACCGTAGTGTAAGCACGAGATTGACACTGGTGACAGCGTGCCTGTCAAGAGCAGGAGCTACCGAATGTCAGATACGGTTCAAAACCACATCCAGGCTGAGGTCGCCAAGATGTTGGATCTGGGTGTTATTGAACCCTCAACCAGTCCCTGGTCCAGTCCCGTGGTCCTTGTCCCCAAGGCAAGTTCCCAGGCAGGTACCAAGGATTGGAGGTTCTGTGTGGACTACCGAGGAGTCAATGCCGTCACCAAACCTGACGTGCACCCATTGCCCAAGGCTGATGAGCTCGTGGACACCATAGGTGCTGCCAAATTTGTGAGCACCTTTGACCTCACCTCAGGCTATTGGCAAATAGCTCTGACGGACCATGCCAAGGAAAAGACGGCGTTCTCAACACCAGAGGGTCTCTACCAGTTTAGGGTCATGCCTTTTGGGTTGAAGAATGCCCCTGCCACCTTCCAGAGATTGGTCAATCATGCTCTCAGTGGGCGGGAAGCCTTTTGTGTGGCTTATTTAGACGACATTGCCGTCTACAGTTCCACTTGGGAAGAGCACTTGACACATCTGGGTGGAGTGTTGCAGGCCTTAAAAAGGGCTAACCTCACTATCAAGGCCACCAAGTGCCAGATAGCTCAGGGGAAAGTCACGTATCTTGGTCATGAGGTAGGAGGGGGTCAAATCCAACCTCTCCCCAGTAAGGTACAGGATGTACAGGAATGGGAGACTCCCACTACTCAAACCCAGGTGAGAGCCTTTTTGGGCCTCACCGGGTATTATCGCAATTTCATGGCGGACTATGCTACCCTAGCTGCACCGCTGACAGCTCTGACTTTACCCAAACAGCCTAGGAAGGTCAATTGGACTGAAGACTGTCAGAGGGCCTTGGATGGCTTGAAAGAAAGTCTGTGTCGGGCACCCGTGTTGTGTGCTCCTGACTACAGCCGACCCTTTATCGTCCAGACGGATGCCTGCGACACCGGAATTGGAGCTGTCTTGTCCCAGTTAGATGACAAAGGGAGAGAACATCCTATCATATTCATCAGTAGACAACTCAAGGGTAGAGAACCTAGGTAGGCTACTGTTGAAAAGGAATGTTTTAGTATAGTTTGGAGCCTTAAGCGTTTTAGGCCCTACCTTACGGGGTCAACCTTCAAGGTCCAAACAGATCATAAGCCCCTGAAGTGGCTTATGCAGATGAAGGGTGAGAACCCGAAACTGCTCAGGTGGTCCATTAGCCTGCAAGGGCTAGACTTCACCATAGAGCACAGACCAGGGAAGAGTCACAATAATGCAGATGGCCTTTCCAGAAAGTATGTTGACCGTCTGGATGAGGGTGTCTATCCCGTGGGAGATTAGGCACCCTCCACCTCAGTCTGAGGGGGGCGACCGTGATGCTGGAAATGCATCGGAGGGACAGGGCCTCCATATCCTTGTCCTTTACTGCTTTTTATCATGTGTTCTGTCGTGTTTTCCGCACAGGAGTTCATGTGGGACTCCTGGTGGTGCAGCTCTCTCTCTTTTGGTTTGGTGAACGGACCTGTGGGACACCCCTATGACACCCATGGGCGGGGGTACAACTCTGTGCCCCTAGTGTATGTTTTTGGGCACCTGTGGGTGGCCCGCAGAGCAGAGTAGGGGCTGGTGGCAGCTCCATGCTGAGTTTGACAGGTGTGCGGAGTATCCTCCATTTTGGGATACACGGCCCTGCCATTGGGATCAGTTGATTCCTAATGGAAAACAAGATGGCCCTTGTGGCCTCTTGCTTTCTATTACCCATTACCTTGTTTTCCCAAAGTCCTGGGAAGCCCTGACTCTGTCCCTTCCCCCTGACTGGCTGTTGGGTGGAAATGCCATATATGGTGTTGTTGTGAAGGCCCGGCCAGACTAGCTGGAGCCTTCCCGGTGATGTATGTTGTGGGTACCTCCTGTGAGTGGGACCTGGGTGAATAGAGTGTGTGACAAATATGCATTCTGTGTTGTGGGTGTCTAGTATCTGGTGGTTGACACAATGACTGAGACAACCCTGCCCGAAACCGGTGTGAATGCAGCTTCAAATGTTGAATGGCTCGGTACTTGTCCCAATACACATAACTTGTTGTGAGTGTCTGGAGAGAAGTGAATGGCCTGAATACCTTGTGTGCCTGATTGGCTGCCTGCCTCCATGAATGCCCGTAGTTGTGATTGGATGCTTGAGTGTGACCCAGCGGAATGAATGGGAGATCAACAGTATATCTGGGGACCTCTCACTGCTAGGAATTGTGTTCAGAAGCTGAAGTCCACAACGACGAGTAACTGGAGTAACTGACGCTTGACCTTGAAACCCCCGCTGGACGAGAAGGAGTGCTGTGGCTCTCCCTCGCAATCTGAAGGCTGCTGTGTTTCCAAGGACTGACGCAGAGAGGACCTGGTAAGGCGCCCTCTTCCCGAGCTACGAGGGACCATCGTGCACAGCTGATCTTTGCCAAAGCCCCCTGGTAGACAGACCTTCGACAGGCTGCCGACCCGATACGGGGACTGCTGCGGAATCTCAAAAGAAGCCCTCGGACTGTTGTCCGCCACTGTCGATGACCGCCGTAGCCGACCGGAGCCGCTGTGCTCCCATTTGCCTAAGAACTTCCATTGATCATCGGATGCTCTCGTCTGCATCGTCACCCGCTTGTCTCCCGCTGGAGAAGGCCCGACCGTCATCGCGCCGAGGAGCGTCCACTGGTGGGTTTCCCGCCACCTAAAGACCACAGAGACGCCGACGACTCGACGCCCTTGCTGGGCCACAGTTCTTCATCATCTCTTTGCGGTCCAGAACTATCGTCACCGAGGTACCCCGCACGCCTCTTCCTTGCAGGAAGCCAACGCTCTGTCGTCGACGAGCACCGCTAGGAACGAAGTTGCCACTTCCCTGCCGTAGTTCACCCTGTTCACCGTCAGACGTTCGACGACCCGTGACTCCTGCCTCAAAGGGAGGGCACTCAAGAAGGGCCGTCGATTCCCCGACACCGAACGCCAAGTTCCCCGACACCTCTCGACGATCCGTGGCTCCCGCCTGAAAGGGAGGCACTCAAGAAGGATCGGTCGACGCATCGTCGGAGAACTCTACTCCACCAGCTACATTGGGGGGGGTAAAACCTTAATAGGAAGAAGTGAGACTATTGAACATATGGACTGGGCTTGTGCGATATATCTTATTTACAGGTTGCCCAGGTGGGGGATCTCCACTCAGAACTGTGCCTCGTGGTAGGTTCAGTATTCTGCCTACTGTTTCAACCATCTTGCGTTCCTTCCTATCTCTATTGCTGGTTTCCTCGTTATTGATCTGTGTGACATTTTAATCGTACAGTTGATGCACTGTAATGAGATTTGATAACATTAGTGGTACCACTTTAGAATTATATATATTTATCATTCTTGACTTCCAAGTACAAAGTGCGTTATTGTGATCATGTACATACCCTTGAATATTAATTATATAAAGACTGTGTTTTCAGTAATACAGTGTGTGGACATTCCTTTGTGAGGGTTCGCGGACTACACTGTACTTAAGAACCAGCCTGCATCACCTCCTGAGAAGCTAGGCCTTGATTGCTCGTCCATTGCTACCAAATAGAGAATCTTGGCTGGGGTGCTCTGTGCCTCTCCTCTACCATATAGAGAGCAGAAGTACAGACACCCCCTACCAGTCTTTACAGAGGTTGGGGAGTTATTGTGGTTATTGTGTTTACTCTTGGTAGGGTGGCATGACTGTCTGCTGTTTGTGGCATGGAGTCTGTCATTGTCATGCTTGTGGGATTCAAATCTGTTAAGTGTATATTAAGTATTTAGGGTTCCTTAGTTTGTAATGTATACCTTCCAGCTGTATATGTAATTAAGCAGGATGTGAGTAATTCTCCGGTGTAGAGTTTAATATGTTGTTCAGCTTCTGGAATGGCGCACTTGTACAGCAAATGAGATTTGTTTGCACAGGTTGTGTTAGTGCATTTTTTTAACCAATATTGGACTGTGACTTGTCTTATGTTATTGCACATTAAGTAATGTGAGTAAATGTTTTGTATGTATTATAACAAACAGTTAAAGTAAGATATATGTAAATTAAAAGGCCACTGCAATACATTAAATTAGCAAGTGCGTAGTATGTTTTGGTGTGTTCTTTGATATGGTTGACAATTGTGACACATGCCTTTTGAAATTGTACATTGGTTAATCAAATTTGGTTGCACAATAGTGTGTTTGGCTGGAGTCAACGTCCATTCTGGGGGACAAGGTAGGGGGCAGGGGGGTGGCTCTGAAGATTACCTGTCAACGGGTAAGGGATGTTTCATTGTGATTTTGTATGTACAATTTGCGTAGTGTGTGTGAATTGCTGGTGTATTTACATTAATCCACTGTGCAGCTGTGATGTTTGTCTTTTGGAATCGCACATTAGGTGACCTGGGTGTTATCTTCGTGTATATCATTTGTAATGCTGTTCAAGTATGTTGTGTGTGTTGAAAATGGTACCTACCAGTTGTGTTTGTAATTAGTCAAGGTGTGCGGGATGCTGCTGCGAGATGCGGCCTTGTAGTTTTTCGAAATGCTCTTTGGTTGTGATGTATTTCAAAATGGCACATTTCTTACTGAAATTGGGTTAGTGAGTGTGATGTTTTGGTGTATTTTTTTAATTCACTGTGTGAGCGTGACGTGCATCTTTTGATTGAATGAGAACATGACTTTTCCACTTGTGTGTTTTATAAAATGCTGTTAAAGAGTAACATTTTGTTTTGTAAATGACCAAGCAGTAAATCCAATTTCTGGTGTGTGTGGTGTTCGTGTGTTTTCTAATAATCTGTCTGAGCAACTGTGACACGTCTTTTATATTTGCACACTAGGTAACGTGTGTGGGATATTTTGGTGTGTTGTTTAATTTGCTGTGCTTCTGTGATGCATATCTTTTAAAATGGCACATTAGAAATTCAAGGGCCCAATTTATAGAATAAGCGCATTGACCCTGCAAAGTCTTATGTGCGTACAATCATTTTGCTTGTGAAAGTCCCTTTGCGCGTATCGCATAGTTATGGAATCTAAACTGCAAAGTAGCCTGACTCGCAAATTGAGCTGCAGTAGGAAGGCTCACAACACGCCCTCACGCAAACTAAAACCATTACCAAACACCAACCTTTGCGCAAACCTTTGTGTCCACCTCTGACCCTCCATCCAGCACCCCGGTGAAATTGCATGCAGTCCCCCGTAAGTCAAGGCTGCACCCTGGCGAAACTGTGCGCGGATGTCCTTCAGCAACGGCTGAACCACAGCGAAACTGCGCACTGTCCTCCGTAAGCAATAGTTTCACCCCTGCAAAACTACACACAATAACCCGTAAGGAATGGCTCCAACCCTGCAAAATGGCATGCGGTCCCCCGTAAGCAACGTCTGCACCCCTGTGACATTGCACACAGCCCCCCAAAAGTCATGGCTACATCCCTACGAAACTACACTAAATACCACATAAGTGACGGCTACACCCCTGCAAAATTGTGCACGCTCCCCTGTAAGTAAAGGCTGCACCCTGGTGAAACTTCAAACTGCCCCCCCTAATCCCAAGGCACCCACATTTCTGGAACTTACCCCTAAGTCCTGACAACACCCACCAGCCCCCCTTACCCTCACCACTACCCCAGGCAGCCCCCTCAAGTCTTGACACCACCCACCAGCCCCCCTCACCTAGGCAGCCCCCTCAAGTCCTGAAACCACCCAACAGCCCCCCTCTGACTTCTGCCACTATCCCACACAGCCCCCTGACTGTACACCTCCCTGCCCACATACCCCTGACCTCCGCCACTACCCCTAGGGAGCCCCCTCAAGTCATGACACCACCCACCAGCCCCCCTCATCTCCACCACTACCCCAGGCATCCCCTGACAGTACACCCCTCTCCCCACACACCCCTCACCTGCACCACTACCCCAGGCAGCCCCCTGATAGTACACGCCTCTCCCCACAGACTTCACACCTCTATCACTACCCCAGGCAGTCCCCTCAAGTCCTGACACCACCTACCAGCCCCCCTGACCTTTGCCACTATCCCCAGGCAGCCCCCACAAGTCCTGACTTCACCTTACAGTCCCCTCCCCTCTGACACTACCCCAGGCTGCCCCCTCAAGTCCTGGCACCACTAACCAGCCTCCATCCCTCTGCCACTACCTCCAGGCAGCCCTCTCAAGACCCTACCCCACCCCCCAGCCCCCCCTGCCCTCCACCTACACCACTACCCCAAGCAGCCCCCTGATAGTACACGCCTCTCCCCACAGACCCCACACCTCTGTCACTACCCCAGACAGTCCCCTCAAATCCTGACACCACCTACCAGCCCCCCTGACCTCTGCCACTATCCCCAGGTTGCCCCCATAAGTCCTGACTCCACCTTACAGTCCCCTCTGACACTACCCCAGGCTGCCCCCTCAAGTCCTGGCAGCACTAACCAGCCTCCATCACCTCTGCCACTACCTCCAGGCAGCCCTCTCAAGTCCCCACCCCACCCACCAGCCCCCTGCCTCCACCAATACCACCAGGCAACAAGTTCATGTCCCGACCCCATCCACCAGCCCCCCTGACCTCTACCAATACTCTAGGCACCCCGCTCAAGTCCTGACACCACCCACCAGCCCCCCTGTCCTCCACCAATACCACCAGGCAGCACCCTCAAGTCCTGAGACCACCCTCCGGCACCCTCCCCTCTGCCAATACCCCCAGGCCACCCTCTCAAGTCCTGATACCACCCACCATCCCCTCTCACCACTGACACCACCGCAGACAGCCCCCTCAAGTCACGACACCACCCACCAGCCCCCCTCACTTCCTCCATTACCCCAGGCGGCTACCTCACATCCTGACACCACCCACCAGCCCCCCGCACCTCTGCCATCATCCCAGGTAGCCCCCTCAAGTCCTGACATCACCCACCAGCCCCCCTCACCTCTGCCACTACCCCCAGGAAGCCCCCTCAAGTCCTGACCCCAAACACCAGCCCACCTGACCTCTGCTAATACCCCAGGCAGCCATTTAAAGTCCCAACACCACCCACCAACCCCCTTCAACTCTGCCACGACCCCAGGCAGCCCCCCAAGTCCTAACACCACCCACCAGCTCCTCTCACCTCTGCCATCACCCCCAAGCAGATCCTCATGTCCCGACCCCACCCACCAGCCCTTCTGACCTCAGCCAATAGCCCAGGCATCCCCTCAAGTCCCAACACCACCCATCACTCCGCTCACCTCTGCCAATACCCCAGGCAGCCCCCTCTAGTCCTGACACCACCAACCAGCCCCCCTTACCTCCACCACTACTGCCAGGTAGCCCCTGTAAGTCCTGAGACTAACCTCTGGCACCCTGCCCTCTGCCAATATGCTCAGGCCGCCCACTCAAGTCCTGACACTACCCACCAGCCCCGCTCACCTCCTCCATTACCCCAGGTGGCCACCTCACATCCTGACCCCACCCACCAGTCCACCTGACCTCTGCCAATACCTCAGGCAGCCCTTTCAGGTCCCGACACCACCCACCAACCCCCCTTACCTCTGCCACTACCCCAGGCAGCCCCCTCAAGTCATGACACCACCCACCAGCCCCTCTCACCTCTACCACTACCCCCACGCAGACCCTCATGTCCCCACCACACCCACCAGCCCCCCTGACCTCAGCCAATAGCCCAGGCATCCTCTCAAGTTCCAACACCACCATTCACCCCCTCACCTCTACCACTACCGCAGGCAGCCCCCTCAAGTCCCAACACCACCCATCACCCCTCACCTGCGCCACTACCCAGGCAGCCCCCTCAAGTCCTGACACCACCCACCAGCCCCCCTGCCCTCCACCAATACCACCAGGCGGCCAATTCATGTCCTGACCCCACTCACCAGCCCCCCTGACCTCTGCCAATACTCCAGGCAGCCCCCACAACTCCTTACACCACTCATCAGCCCCTCTTACCTCTGCTACTACCCCAGGAAGCCCCCATAAGTACAGAGACCACCCTCCGGCACCCTCCCCTCTGCCAATACCCCCAGGCTGCCCCCTTAAGTCCTGACACCATTCACCAGCCCCCATCACCTCTGCCACTAGCTTCAGACAGCCCCTTCAAGTCCGGCCACCACCCACCATTGCCTCTCACCTCTGACACTACCCCAGGCCAGGGCCGTCACAAGGGGAAGGCAGGGGGGGGCAAACTGCCCCGGACCTCGCGCTCAGGGGGGGCCTCGCGCAGCTGCGTGTGTGTCAGGTGTCATGCATGAGAGAAAACAAAGATTCGTGTGGGTCTGTCCCAAAACGTGCAATGAAGACGTGTTTATTTCCAAGGTGTGAATCACACAGAAAAACAGGCTGGCTGGCATGGCCTCACTGCCGCGGCCGCCCGCCGTGGATCAGCGTGTGACAGAGTGTTTCTTTGCAATTGCAAAGACGTGTGAGAAGATTCACACCTGGCCTCCTGGGCTGCTGGAGGAGCCTACAGCCAGGCTGCCTGCAGGGCTGGGCAAGCAAAGTGCACATGAAAGTTGCTTGCAACTTTGCATTGGAAGCTAGCAACACATTTGTTGCAAGCCACTTTGCAAAGTTGAAAGCAACAATGGCCAATGAAAATGCGGTGCCGCAAGACTCCGAGCGCCACCAGCCAGCCCTCACACTGCCCGGCGCCAGACCGCCCCTGTATTTGCCTCTGACCCTGCTGCCCTGACACACACTAGCTGACAACAGGTGCTGCAGACAGCAACAGGACTGGTGCTGGGCTGGAAAGGGCCTCTCAGCCACGCACAGAGACAGAAAGGAGGAGGAGAACAGGAGTCCAGGACAGACCACATCTGTGCCGTGACCAACCAGGCGAGTCAAGGTCCAGGTCCAGGACCAGGACCAGGTTGAGGTGAGGCCGCTATCAGTCTGACCTCGAACTTTATCAATGCGTTTCTGACTTGCAATGCGAATACAGTGTTTTAGCACAGAGTTGGCCACTGACAATAGTTCCTGGCCTCCTATACTCCCCAGGGCATGGGCCATGTCCCTCTTCATCACCCCTCCCCCATCAGTCAGTCTGACTCCTCCACCCCACCCATGATCTCAATCGCGCATAGTTCATCAAAACAAGAGCAAGAAGTCAGCTGATGTCAGCCTGTTTATCGTGCTTTGTACTGGAGCATGGGGCCATTGCGGAAGGCCGGCTATTAAGAGGCTGTCTGTGTGCACGCCTGTGTTCTTTCATGTGTCTGCAGATCAGTATGTATCAGTATGTAAGTGATGTTAGGTCATGTAGGTGTGTGTGTGTCCGCATGCATGCAGGTGCACTGCATGCAGCAGCAGGTTAGTGACTGGGTGCTTGTGTATTCATGTATCTGGCTACCCTGCACGCCTGTATATGCATGCGCCTGATTGCTTGTATGTTCAAGTGTCAGCGTGGCAGTGTGTTTACCCGTGTGTTTATGTTGTATCCTCGAATCTGTCACTTGTCTGTGCATGCATGCAGAGATTTTCTACCTCTGTGGGGGTCATAAGTTTGCCGGTCCGGGAAAAGTGCTGGTAAAAGTGCTGTAATTCCATGACCTGCACTTTTCCCGGACCGGCAAATGACAAGTTTGCTGGTGAGGGTTTCCTCATTTACCTCCAGCCAAGAGCCGCCCCCCACTGCCAATTAAAACAGCCAACCCACAATTTGTAATCTCGCAGATTTTTTTTGTAAATAGAATATTACGTTTTGTGGAAAAAGTGGCCCTGGGGAGGTTGTAGATGCGCACCGCTAACGTAAAAAGAACCTTGGTTGATAAGTGCAGTATAGGGGCAGCTGCAGCTGTGTGGTTGGGCTGGTGATTTATCACCTATATGGAAACTGTGTTTGGAAAAAATGCTAGCCTCACAGACTGCGCTCATGCAAACATGATATGCGACAATGTCGTATTAATTGGCAAGATTTTAGATTAGAAAATAAGTATGAGAAACACTTTGTGAGTATGTAAAATAAGGTGCCTGTATTTATATACAACAATCGGCAATTGCATTGATTCCATACATTGTTATCTCATCAAAAGTCAATTATACATTCATGAAAAGAACCTTGTCACGCCAACACGTGTTTCAACCTGACTAGGCCGTCTTCAGGGCGTAAAGACAATAATAATTATTTATACAGCAATCATTTTATAAGAGCAATTCTTATTGTTGAGATAACAATGTATGGAATCAATACATTGTTGCATATCATGTTTGCATGAGCGCAGTCTGTGAGGCTAGCATTTTTTCCAAACTTGTAAATAGGCCAAAAGTGTTTGTAATTTCGTGTGTGTGTACATATTTTGCCTATGTGCAGTAAAATTCGACTCCCTTTCCCGCTCTAATCTTTATCGTTAGCGCTTTGAAGCTACTTCAGGGCAACGTAAGGGCTATAAAAGCCACTAACAGAAAATATACTCTCTGCATATCCTTGTGCCTCGGCATTTGACTTTCACTGCCTAAATTTGATAACAGGATAGGATTGAGATGTGGGGGAAGAGGGCTGCCTCTCCAGAAAATATTGACAAAATTGAGCCAAAATATTTGTTTAGAGCAGAATTTTCTCATGAAGATTTAAGTTTTTCAGGCCCTTCTGATCGAGTATGCATAAAACCTAAAAGCCCATCAAGGGCTCTGCTATTACTACAATTCATCAAGCTGATGCCAGAGATCTGCCAGCTGCAACATTGCCATGCCAGATTCATAATTTCACAGATGAGCACACATTGGAGTTCCAAATTCTAGTTTTCCGTCCAATATCTGCCATGCCAGTTTCACATTACCACTGTCAAGCACATATTGCAATGGCAGGTTTACAGTAACCCCGAAAAATTGTCAGGCACGCTTCAAACCTGCCAGGCCATTTTCGTGTTGCCCCAGAGAGCACCACTCGCATACCAGGTAATGCCATCATATGCAAAAATGGGTCATTTTTTGTTATTTTAGGACTCGGGTCCTGCTTTGCACACATTGGACCAGCTGCAACGGAACAATGAAAGCAGCTACACACTACCTTTCATTAAGAAGGTCTTGTAGGTGTCTAACGCTTCTGGGGAACATTCATCTGTTCGATGTAGACAGTCACACCCCAGAGGTAGCTAAAGCTAGAAGCACACCTACACTGGACTCTCTGTAGGGGGTGTTACCATAGAGTATGGGATTGATATAAAAGCAATTACACAGAAGATTCTTGGGGGGAATGAGTTGCTGTTCCAAGCACATCAATCAGACTTTTGGCCTCTGTTTAGGGATACACCATCACCCTACCCCTCCCAACCCTACCCTGGGTGGTATTGGTTTTTCTAGCCTGCTGGTTATATCCCTGAGTAATTTTTTTTTGTACGCTGTGGTTAAGGGTAGAAGCAGCCATTACCTGGGTCTTGGGGGGAGGCGTGGCACAAGGGTGTTTAATTTCACATGTTAGATTAGTGTGTGTTCAAAAACCCTTACACAGATGGCCACACCCTGGATGTCCTGTTTACATGAAATTCAAGAAAGGCTGTGGGTTCGCAAATACGGTCTGTGCGCTTGTAATCACTGATTGAAATAAAAGTTCTATCAAAAGATTTAGTAAAATATCAGCAGCATTACCACCTACACAGCCAGACCACCCTGGCTGGAACTAAAAATTGGTAAAAGATCGGGTGAGGTGGAGATGCGCTAGATATTGCAACAATAAGGCACACAAATAATATAGTTGATATTTAATAGTAACAGAAACAGCCGACACGTGTTTCGACACGCTGGTCGTTTTCAAGGCTGAATAATTGATAGATTATAATATAACAACAACAAGAAGATAAAAGAAAGAATACAAATCAGAATTGATACACACATTAACCACATCATCGTATAAACAAAAAATAAAAAATAGCAAATGACATTAGTACAAGACAAATATATCACAACACATTGTATAATACAAAAAATTGTTGGCATACCGTGAACCAGGGTTGAAGAGTGGAGTACGCGAAGTGGAAGCAGTTGCAAGAGTTAAAAACAGATCAAAAATTATATGATGAATGTAGTCATTTTTTTGCAAATGTTCAACCTATGAATACAATACTAAAATGGTGATCCCATTGAATGAATATAGCAATCAGAGTATGGAAAAATATATAAAACGGAACAATTCCTATGAAAAGTGCGCAGAGACACCGGAGCCACCAGCCATGCACTGAAAACACCAATCACTCATTAGTCGAATAAAGAGAATGTCTTAAGACAGCATATAAAGGTCACCAATGGCCCTTAAAAAATCACAAGAAAGTCCTAACAAGAAGAAACTAAAGTCCAAAGAGAACACTTTAGTAAACAAACTAGGCTTACCGTACGCAGAATGACTTTGTTGATAAATCGTGAAGGGGTAATCCCTAAACCAAAGTAACCATGGATGAAAATGAAAGTAACACTCCATAAACAGATCCAATTAGTGTAAAAAACGACCAACACTGAAGGTGAAGAATATCAAATTGACATACCTCAAAATGAAGGAGGCGATGTGAGACTCAATCGGACATCGCATCCAAATAACAATCCCTGCCGTAATGGCCGCGTAAGTATATTACCTTGGAAACAAAAGTGTACAGTACCGTAAGGATACTGTTTAAAACACGTAAAGCAATTGTGCTGGAGCCGAGCTGGCAAAGTACTTACTCGTGAATCGAGCGGACAATTAACACGGAGATCCCCAAAAAGCAGTTGTCCATGTAAAAGAGAGGAAAGAAATACAGGATAGCGGCCGACGTCACGGCAATGACGTCGGCTGCGTCGCACGTATCGGACGTCGCATGTATGACGTCAGATGTAAACAAATAAGACTAATCCACATAGGAAAAGTAACCTTACTATCAATCAAAGGAAAGCTTTAAAACACTTAGCAGAAGATCCTAACATTGTTATTAAAGAGGCAGATAAAGGGGGTAATATTGTTATCCTTAATACTTCTGACTATATTACTATGGGCTGTAAACATTTACATACCCCTGGCTGTTATGAAGTTCTCAAATCCAACCCGACCAAACGTGTGGTTTCAGAGCTTATTGAATTAATTGAAACTTGGTATCGTAGAGGTTTTCTAACAGATGATGAGAAACATTTTTTATCCAATATTGATCCTACTACACCGACTATGTACTTTCTTCCTAAGATACACAAGACTTTTCAGACCTTACCTGAGGTACGGCCGATTATGAGTGGTATTGATTGGGCTACTGAAGGTCTTTCAAAATATCTGGACGAGGCGCTCAAACCTTTTGTTGTACAAATGTCATCTTATATACGTGATAGTACTCACATTTTACAATCCCTGAAAACTATTACATGGGAACCAGACTATTTGTTGGCAACAATTGACGTTGTGGCACTCTATACTAATATCAGCCATGATTTAGCTTTGCAGACCATTGATTATGTGTTCAGGAACACCTCAGCTTCCTATTCTGATCATGTACTTATGCTTAAACAATTTCTGCAATTTGTACTTGCGAACAACATGTTCATTTTCAATGACCAGTTTTATTTGCAGGTGAGGGGTGTGGCCATGGGTGCCAAGTTTGCACCATCTTTGGCTAATCTATTTATGGCCTTCTATGAAGAGACGCATATACTCAATCAAATGCAATTTGTGTCAAACATTGTGATGTGGCGCCGTTATATTGATGACATTTTTCTGATTTGGAAGGGTTCTGAAGACTCTTTTACTACTTTCTTATGTCATGCTAACACTAATGGATTTGGAATCAGCCTCACTGGCCTTTGCAACTCATGTCAAATTGACTTTCTTGACTTACATATTTTTCTAGAAAATAACAGAATATACACTAGTACTTTCAGAAAACCTACTGAAGTGAACTCAATTTTGGCTGCTCAGAGCAACCATCAACGGGCCACTATCAATAATATTCCAATGGGCGAATTCCATAGGGCCAGACGTAATTGTTCCTTACCAAAAGATTTTGACAGAGAATGTAACATCTTGAATCAGCGATTCCTCAACCGAGGGTATAAAAGTAGTGTTATTCATAAAGCGTATTCGAAATTTACCCTAATTGACCAGCATGACCTCCTGACCAATGTGACCAGGTCAAAAGAACATCCCCCTTATATTTCTCTAATTACACCGTTTACGGATGATTCTTCCCTTTTGTACAAATTGGTTGCCAAACATTGGCACATTCTGAGACTCGATAAAGATTTACAGCCTTATTTGACATCCAAACCAAAATTTACTTTCACCAAAGCTCCCACGATTAAAAATCTAGTGAGTCCTTCCTTTTTCAGTAATAAACTAACTACCTCTACTTGGCTACAACAGCCGGTTGGTTTTCACAAATGTGGCCATTGCAACCAATGTCCTTGGGCTGTCAACAAATGTAAAATCTTCTGTGACAAATTTGGATCCCAAGTTGACATACGTGATTTCATTAACTGTAAAACCACCCATGTGGTTTATGCTATTGTTTGCACCTGTGAGAAATTGTATGTGGGCAGCACTATTCGCCAACTACGTATCCGAATTAGGGAACATTTGTCCAGTTTAAAGATGCCTGAACCTAAATCACCTTTGGCTGTTCATTGGCAATTGGAGCATCAGCTGGATAATATTGAGGATGTACGTTTTATTGGCTTGATGAAGGCACATAGGGGAAAAAGGGGTGGCAATCTTCAATTGAAACTACGCCAAATGGAGGCTAAACTTATTTGTCTATTACGTTGTACTACGCGGGGTCTCAATACTGACAATGAGATGTCTGTCTTTTTATAATACTTTCTGGTTTATTTCGCATTGAACTGAATGTCCCAAATTGGTGTATGAGGTTGCACTACGCCGGAGCCACTAAACATCGCATGACGGCACCAGTAACTTATATCTTTAGCTTGTGTTGCTTTTTATATTGACTAATATGTTTTACACTTGTCTGATAATAGATTTATCTGTTTGTAACATTCAGTATTTCGTGCCCTACATCTGTTTTAACTCGGCTGCTTGCTTTCACCACTTCTTGTGCTATATACCGTTATGGCTCATATGTTATGCTGGTTCTGTGATTACTCACCTTTATTTCCAAGTTATTCCTGCCTTTGCGACCGTTTCTCATTATTTACTTTACAAATAACAGCATTTGCTTATTGACTCTTTTTACTTTACTTTTCATTATTGTAATTTGACCCTTATGCTAATTTCAAGCATTAGATTTTTTACACATATTATTTGTTTACATCTGACGTCATACATGCGACGTCCGATACGTGCGACGCAGCCGACGTCATTGCCGTGACGTCGGCCGCTATCCTGTATTTCTTTCCTCTCTTTTACATGGACAACTGCTTTTTGGGGATCTCCGTGTTAATTGTCCGCTCGATTCAAGAGTAAGTACTTTGCCAGCTCGGCTCCAGCACAATTGCTTTACGTGTTTTAAACAGTATCCTTACGGTACTGTACACTTTTGTTTCCAAGGTAATATACTTACGCGGCCATTACGGCAGGGATTGTTATTTGGATGCGATGTCCGATTGAGTCTCACATCGCCTCCTTCATTTTGAGGTATGTCAATTTGATATTCTTCACCTTCAGTGTTGGTCGTTTTTTACACTAATTGGATCTGTTTATGGAGTGTTACTTTCATTTTCATCCATGGTTACTTTGGTTTAGGGATTACCCCTTCACGATTTATCAACAAAGTCATTCTGCGTACGGTAAGCCTAGTTTGTTTACTAAAGTGTTCTCTTTGGACTTTAGTTTCTTCTTGTTAGGACTTTCTTGTGATTTTTTAAGGGCCATTGGTGACCTTTATATGCTGTCTTAAGACATTCTCTTTATTCGACTAATGAGTGATTGGTGTTTTCAGTGCATGGCTGGTGGCTCCGGTGTCTCTGCGCACTTTTCATAGGAATTGTTCCGTTTTATATATTTTTCCATACTCTGATTGCTATATTCATTCAATGGGATCACCATTTTAGTATTGTATTCATAGGTTGAACATTTGCAAAAAAATGACTACATTCATCATATAATTTTTGATCTGTTTTTAACTCTTGCAACTGCTTCCACTTCGCGTACTCCACTCTTCAACCCTGGTTCACGGTATGCCAACAATTTTTTGTATTATACAATGTGTTGTGATATATTTGTCTTGTACTAATGTCATTTGCTATTTTTTATTTTTTGTTTATACGATGATGTGGTTAATGTGTGTATCAATTCTGATTTGTATTCTTTCTTTTATCTTCTTGTTGTTGTTATATTATAATCTATCAATTATTCAGCCTTGAAAACGACCAGCGTGTCGAAACACGTGTCGGCTGTTTCTGTTACTATTAAATATCAACTATATTATTTGTGTGCCTTATTGTTGCAATATCTAGCGCATCTCCACCTCACCCGATCTTTTACCACTGTTTACATGAAACATTGACTTTGAATCCCCAACCTACATACAGCAATAATGGCCTCCAACAAACTGCAAAAAAGGAAGACCTACTGTAAAATGAGAGCGGCTAAGTGTTAGGGAGAATTCTCCAGAATGGCTAATTCCCCTTACCTACTGAGTCCCTCAGCAGCTTTGCTGGATTTCTGGGAATTATTTTTTTCACCTGGTAAGAGTGTGAGCCTTTTTCCCACTCTTACATGTGTTTTGCTATCTGTGTTTTTACTATTTGTCTGATCTTGGGCTCTGGAGCCTCACCTACCCCATGAGCATCATTTTTATGTGTGTTACACAGCACCTTCAGTGCAGCGACACAGGTTTGTCTTTTAGACTTCCCACTGACTCAATTTTTCTGGGACTGACTGTCTCCCAGAAACATGTAAAGTTGCCATTAACTTTATGTAGTCTCTTTAAATCACAGACCCAGTACAACCATGGAGTATTGGAAAGGGTTAATTCTTATCCCTTTTTGTCGGTTTCTCTTGGAGCACTGTTTTGCTCCCTTTTCATCAAGACTTGGCTGGTGGCAGTGGTAACTACCCTATTTTTCATACCACAGTTATCTTAAATAACCATGGTATTGTTTTAGGCTATTTTATTAGCCTCGAACTTAAACCTGCTTGATCAAATATATTTTATTTCGGCTCTGGCTGGGTTTAGTCATCATTTCTTTTTTGTTAAAGTCTTTCTCGTGTTTTACTCTGTGCGCCAAACCCGGTTTGGTCCCTTTCTTCACCGTCTTTTTGCAGGCTTTTTCATAGAAGCCCTCCTTAAGGCGCCTGAAATTCTGGGTAGGCAGGATGTGAGGGAGGGGTCTTAGGATCCCTGCCATGGGTTCCCTTGGTAACCCAAGTCACACTCCTGTTTGATTGGCTGGGTGACTGTCCTTGCCAGGACAGCCACCCTGCTGTGTGATTGACAGCCAGGCTGTGTGAATGGGGGAAAACTGCATAAAAAGCAGGTCTCTGGGACTGGAAAGGCAGAGTCACCACTGGAACGAAAGAACCAATGAGGAGCTGATGGAAGAGGACCCCTACAACGACTGAACCGCCCGGTGAAGCCCTGCTGCAGGTCCGAATCTTCAGAATCCGACAACAGAGAAGATCCTCCAGGAAACTTCCCTCCTTGAGCTGGTGGGACCAACCAGTTCACCCAAACTGCAAGCCAGGACCCTCCTCTGGTCGAATTCGCTGTACAGAGCTACAGTGGGCCGGATAGCCAGGAAGGTCGGACCTTGCTTGGGTTTTAAGGAGCACACCTTTTATTCGCTGTTTCGCTCTGCTGCTTGTTTCTTCCTTGGGTAGTGCAGGAACCTCCAGTCTTCCTACTTCTTGTCAGTCCGACAGTCGCTTCAGGAACCGTGAGCCTGCAGGAACTACCAGGAACGTCTGCCTCAGCTGCAGCTTCTTCTCCGTTTTAAGATACTGTGCAAATCCGGTTGTTCGTTTCGTTAAACTGCTGTGAAAGTGTGTGAAATCTTTCTCCAATCCGAGGGTTTGTCCTTCTCTTCTCTTTGAACTAACTTTTCTACCAACTAACCTTGCCCGGAATCCGTGGCCCGAACTTTACCGCAAACTACCCTGAACTGTGTGATCTTGAGCAAAAGACTTTTGACCCATTGACTTTGACCCTAAGCCTTTTCGACCTGATTCTATCACTGTAGTACCTCTTGCTCAATTGCCCTGAGTACTTACCTTTTGGTGTGGTTCAATTTCTATTAACTTTGTTTTTCCCTCCATTTTAAATTGCTGGAGTGCCATTTTGCTCCCACTTCATTTTGTGAGCTTAACTTATCTGGAACTTATTGGGAGTGGTGTGGTGCATTAAGATTGTGATTTTTAAACTGCTTTATGATAGTGAAATGTTATAGAACTAAAGAGTAAATACATGTATATTATTTTACTTGGAAACCTTGAGTCAGTGTTTGTTTGAATCATAGTAATTGCTGTCCTTTGTGTAACTATTTGATACTGCTCACTTGCTCTTGAGATAAGTCTGGCTGCTCAGCCATCGTTACCACTTTAACTGTGTAGTACAGGCTTGTACCAAAGGTGAGTTTGTACTGTCACTTGTAGTCTTAATTGTGTGTGGTGTTCCCAAAGGGTACTGCATATAATTCTGCCTAACACTAAGGGAGCCCTGAGCTGCCTGCATTACCCCAAGACCTATCAGGTAGAGAACTTTAGATGCCCATTCACAAACCCTCAATGACACATCCCCATGATTGCTGCCCAAGTACAATCATCAATGCCGCAAACTATGAACTGGAACCATGCCCTGGACATTCTGGCTCTATGATCCATTAAAAGATTAAAGTCTGAAACTTTCTGGGGAACTCCCAGCTTTAAGAAGGAGCTGCTAGTAAAGAATAGATAGGAAGACTCAAACTCAGATGGTGCAAACTGAATATTTCCACTGATGCGAAAGCCTGTAAATAAATGTTTGGCTGAAGTAACAATACAGGAGGCCAGGCCAGGCCTCTGTCCACAGGAGTCTATCACTGTCAGGAGTCCCCAGACCGTCGAGGACCAAAGCAGCAGCAGCCTAGAAACATGGCTTTGCTTTAGTTGATTTGCAGTCATAAGAATAAACCAAATTCGAGTTCTTCCATAAATAAACTCAAGTAGAGATTTCTCGCTTCACTTATTTACGGTGCCACTGGCCAAGTGCAAAAAATGAAGGGGCCTCACCAAATGTTTTGTCCCGGGCCTCACCTCACCCTGTGACAGCCCTGCCCCAGGCAGCCCCCTAAAGTCCTGGCACCACCCACCAGCCCCCTTCACCTCCTCCATTACCCCAGGTGGCTACCTCATATCTCGACCCCACCCACCAGCGCACCTGACCTCTGCCACTACTCCAGGCAGCCCCCTCAAGTCCTGACACCACCCACCAGCCCCTTTCACCTCTGCCACTACCCCCAAGCAGACCCTCATGTCCTGACCCCACCCACCAGCCCCCCTGACCTCAGCCAATAGCCTAGGCATCCCCTCAAGTCCCAACACCACCCATCACCCCCTTTCCCCCACCACTACCCCAGGCAGCCCCCTAAAGTCCTGCAACCACCCACCAGCCCCCCTCACCTCCACCACTACTAACAGACAGCCCCCTCATGTCCTGAGACCACCCTCTGGAACCCTCCCCTCTGCCAATACCCTCAGGCCGCCCACTCAAGTCCTGACACCACCCACCAACCCCTCTCACCTCCTCCATTACCTCAGGTGGCTACCTCACATCCTGACCCCACCAACCAGACCACCTGACCTCTGCCAATACCTCAGGCAGCCCTTTCAAGTCCTGACACCACCCACCAACCCCCCTTACCTCTGCCACTACCCCAGGCAGCCCCCTCAAGTCCTGACACCACCCACCAGCACCTCTCACCTCCTCCATTACCCCAGGTGGCTACCTCACATCCTGACCCACCCACCAGTCCACCTGACCTCTGCCAATACCCCAGGCAGCCCTTTCAAGTCCCGACACCACCCACCAACCCCCCTTACCTCTGCCACTACCCCAGGCAGCCCCCTCAAGTCCTGCACCACCCACCAGCCCCTCTAAACCACTGCCACTACCCCCAAGCAGACCCTCATATCCCGACCCCACCCACCAGCCTCCCTGACCTCAGCCAATAGACCAGGCATCCCCTCAAGTCCAACACCACCCATCACCCCCGTCACCTCCGCCACTACCCCAGGCAGCCCCCTCTAGTCCTGAAGACACCCACCAGCCCCCCTCACCTCCACCACTACTAACAGGCAGCACCCTGACAGTCTGCAACCCCACCAGTCCAATGTGTAGCTGTAACTTACCTTAACCTCTGTGCTCTGATTCCACCATGAAGCAGACCTACCACAGGCCCACCACCAACATGATCAACTGGTTGCACTGTTGTTGAATCCAGGACCGGAGCATTCCTGTCACTCCCTGGCAGACCTGAATCTGCAGCACCTCAACTGGACAGCACACTGCTGCACCACCTACACTGTGGCCACCACATGTGCATGTGAATGCAATGCAAAGTGGCATGTGCATATTGGCCATGTGCCATTGCAAAGACCTCAAAGCACAGCAAGTGAATGATAGTGGAGGACAGAAGTATACAGATTCAAAGATTGGGCATATACACAAAGAAAGACTAGGCACATTACAGCCTGTGTAAAAGTATCCCAGGTGGTAGGGGTGGTAAAGTTCCTTCAGGGACGAAAACATGGCAGGCCTGTGCATGGATGATGGGAAGCCAGTCAGAGAGTGTGTGGCTCAGTGACACTGGAAATGGGTGCCGCTACACAGAAACAGCAAACATAGGACACAACTGTATTCCAGTGGCAGAGGTGGTGCATGACATGAAAGCAGGCAGTATTTGAATGCAGATGTCAGTGGGTGTGTCAGCATGACATGGGAGTGACAGAGCAATGAAATATCAAATGCACAAGTGATGTGTCCAGGCCACCCATCCACAATGCCAAATACACACTACAGTGAATAGAATGTGAGCACATACACAATCCCAAGCATGAGCCAAGGGGACACATAAACATGAGTGGTCCTGAAATGAAAACAATGCAAAAGAAACACCTCCTCCAGTATCAAATGCGCAAAAGGCAATAAAGATGACGCCAAATATTACACATAATTCAAACATGTTAAACCCATGGAAGTACACATGAACAAGTGGCAATCCATCCCCAATGAGAGTCAACATAAACCATCATAAGACATCCACACATCACTACAACCATATCCGTATGTACACCATCACACACACAACTGAGGCCTCCACACCAACCACACTGATACACTGACGCAAAACACGCAGTGCCCCTGCACATGGAATGGAATATGAAAATCATCCAGTGCACCCTCAAGCAGTCTAATGGCCACAACCCCACATGTCAAACACATATGCACCCATCCACCCGCAAACATCACAGAATCAACATGACACACACAGTCAGGCCACAATACACATGACTGATAATGAACAGATGCACTGGGAGAACATTAAAAAACAAATGTGTAGACAGACAAATAGACTGCACTAAGCATGAAAGGAAGTGATGGAAAACCTGTATTGAAATGGAACTATATACATGAAAAAAGGGATGGAATGTCTTTAAAGTCCGTGGAATAAAAATAAATAAATCACAAATGAAACCCAATCCTAAATAACTATTTACAAAGGTAGCAGGATAGTCCTCTCCAATCTCCGACAACCTTTCGACCAGGGCTGAGTTGTAGGCAAAGTCCTCCTCCTTCAGGTGGGCCTCCGTTGTTGCCTGGAGGGCTTGCAGGGAGGACATCATCTGTTGTTCTGTCTCCTTTGCCGACCTGCAAGTTGCTTCCAGGATGGCAGCCCGCCGCTATGCTTGCCAAAGCTCCACCACAGCACTGGCCACCATCACTGCACCTCCCACGCCCGCTGCCTCTCTGTGCCGGTGCCTCGGTAGACACATAGACACAGTGACCACCTCATCTGACGTTGAAGGGACTCCCACATCAGGCAGGGATGTTAGCTCCACCAGACAGGGTGGCATGGCAGGAATGGTGCACAGGGGGGCCATGCTGGAATGTGGCCAGATGGCACCCTGGAGGAAGACTGATGCGCAGAGGAGGAAGCAGAGGAGACGATCACGATAGAGAACCACCCAAAGAGAGCCCTACTGAGAACATTGCTGTTACCAGCAAGGCCATGAGGTGGCACAGCTCATTGTGATGATGCACAAGCATTCTACGAGTAACCTGTACATCATCACCAATCACTGTGGTCCACCTCATGAGACCAGCCAGCAAGGGCAGCACATGATCCCGGATGGACATATCTACTGGATGGGGATGCTGGTCTGGGTGGAGGAATCCCACAAGGTGGGCACTGCTGCATCCAATGGCACAGTGACAGGATTATGTGCAGGCACCTCCATAGTGGCCTGCACAGCCTCATGCCCATGATACAGGGTCGCATCATGCACCCCCTCCTCGGTGCCCCCACCTTACCAATGGCTGGGCTGCAATGTCTTCCTCCTCCACCTCCATCAACCTGGATGACTCCAGTGTGTCTTCCCCCATGGATGGCCCCTGTGTGGCATCAATGAGTCCCACCATTGCTGAGAAGTCAATTGTCTCCTTCACCTCCTGGGACCTACCCCCAGCAGTCACACCCGATGGTCCAGGTGCTCCGTCAGCCACATCACTCTGCGAAGATGAGCAGTCACAGGGGAGTGGCTGGGGTATATGCATTGGTCTGCTGGCTCGGTCCCTGAGTCCACGCTCCACAGCACCGCTTCTGCCCTCTTGTTCAGCTGCAGCAACTTTGGGAAAGGAGACATAGAAGATTGACATCAGTCAACAATGTCAAAGCATGTGACATACACAACATTCACATTAATATGAAGATGTTGTGGGTCAACCAGCAACAGCCACACACACACACACCCATGTAATTACCATGAAAACACAAGCACCGCTTCAGGGTCAAAGATGAGGACATCACATGTCAACACAGCACATAGATGGCGGTCCACAGACACATACCAAGAAACATCACATGGCACAATGGCAATGCCAAGGTTACCCAACTGCAACCTGCTGTATTGCCAAAGGAGTCATGGCACAGGGGCACAGGGGCACAGGGGTGGGGAGGGAGACAACTAGTATGTTGGCCCAATACGTAATGTATGGAAGCACAGATGGACCTGGGTACTGCTGTGAACACATTGGTGGCAAGACACCCAGTGGAATGGTGGATTTCAGTAGACACTCATGATTGCACTACGTACAGCATGGTCATGCAAACAACTGCTTGGGCATCTGTCCACACAATTACATCAACCAACATGCCTCCCTGACATCCTGACCTGTAAGCATGCAATACATACATGCACAAATTGCAGTGTCACACGTGAGTATACTGTAGCCCCAAGCACATACACATGGCATGACACACGTCAACTCAGACTACACATGTAACAGCGTGACAGATCACATCAATTTCCCTGAAAGGTCAATGCTCCAACATGACAATCACCAACATCCATACACACGTGTCTCCTTCAGACGTTGAGGATGGATGGCTACACTTTATAATGGACCCCACAGCAATATGTCCATCATGTATGCCCCCAATACGGGCACAGCATCGTAATCTGGCACCCTAACTGTCCAAGCACCTCTAACCATCAAGTAACATTGCATGTGCATGGTTGGCTGAAGTGTACAACTACAAACACTGCACATACCAGCGCATGTGCAATCAACAGATGTCTGACATCACACATGGCAAGCATTGTCTGTGGGCTGCATGCTGCTGTGGATCACTGAAACACACATGCTGCATACACAAGTGAGTAACTGAAATCATGCAGGCCCATGTACAAAACAAATGCACTATAGAGCAGTGCACCACATGGCTACTCACCAGAAGCATCCAGGTGCTGTTTCCACTCGCAGATCTCAGCATATAGCTCTGGGTAGAACCTCACCAGGACCTGCATATTGTTGGTGGAAAACTTGCACCTGCTTGCTCGGTGCACCTCTATGGTGGCACCGGTCTCCAGGGCTTGCAATGTCTTGTTGTGGGTCCTGGACCTCAGGTCCTCCCATCGCTTGTGCATGCTCTTCATGCAACATACTGCCACCACCTCCAAATTGATGGCAGCGTGATGTTCACCCAGAACTGCTTGCTTCCTTCAGTCCCCAGCTACGTTGCTGGGTTGAACAGGGCATCACAGTTCTCCAGGACTAGATACACCAGGATGCAAAGTTCTTTGGAGTTGAAATTGGTGCCGCTTGATGAAGATGACCCAAGACCTGGTAACCTCCGAAGCAGTTGTTGGTGGGCAAACTGGTCCTGGAAATGGTCTATGGAGCAGTGGTGGAGGAATGGATAGGTGGGCGAGACACAGGTGAACAGGCAATGGTGGGTTAACAGGCACTCCCAACGCAGTGCAGGTGGGCAGCAGGTGCTCACTCTGGGCAAGCAGAAGGCATGGTGGGAGGCAGTAGAATTGGCACTGGAGGTAGGAGAAGGGGTGTTGCTGTGTCTTGCATCAGAGACAGCTGAATACAGAGTAAAGGCCTTTGGCGCGTATGTAACATGACATGTGCTACACGCAGCATGCCTACGTGGCTCACAGTAATGACAGTGATATTTAAGGGGTGCGGTGCATATCACTGGTTGTGCGCACAAAGATACGAAGACAGACGAGTATGGCATACATGCATTTGGGGTGCTTTGCAAGCCATTTCCTTCAAGTAACGTGTACCGCATTTTTCTTTTTGGGGTATGCGTGTGTTTTATTGTCCATTTTGAAGCCTACGGTGTGTTGAGTATGCAATTTTATTCATTTTGGTGTGCCTCTGTGTATCACGTACCACTTTTTTACCCCTTTCGGGAAGGTGTCTGCGTATCACACATACAATTGTTGGTTCTTGGGGTTCCTCTGCGTATGGCGTACTCCTTAGTTTCTACTTTCAGAAGCTTTTTGGGGATTGTGCATGGCATTTCTGGCTCTTGGGGTGCCCCTGCACATCGTGTAGCACACATTTTTGATTTTGTGTCCATTGGAGCCTTACTGGACCACGTATCTACTTTACACATCACGTAGACTGTTCCCTTCCTCATATTGCCAAGAACAAGATATTGGTGTATATCCCATTCATCCATTACATCTGCCCCATGAGTGGTAAGGCCCCAAAGGGAAACGGAGTAGATGAGGACATGGTGAGGACACATCAACCCCAGCTCCATGAGGACGTGGTGTGCCCCAGCCCACAGATGAGCTGGCACTTGGATGTGGTAGAAGGGAGACAGGTGAATCAGCACCACCTAGGGCCACTAGGTCCAAGAAGGGATGCCCTGAAGAGCAGGATGGGGCTCCACCCCAAGACACGGCACAGGAGAAGGGTCAGCAGAGGAAGACGAGCTCCAGATCCTCATGTACTATATCACAGCACACCATCATGAGATGTACCCATATGCTGGCAGCACCTGTACTGCAGTGCAACGAACGGTGCTTTGGAACACAGTCACAGCCCACATGAATGCATGTGGTGTGGAGGTTCTCTATGCTGATATGGTGCAGAAGCGTATAAATGAACTCACGTGAAGGACCTGAGTGACAACCTGGCCAATGCAGTGGCCGCTGGAGGGGGGCCAGCAGAGGAGGAGCAGCTGACTCCAATCGAAGAGGCTACAAGTCAACTCATCGCCATTGAGCAGGTGCAAGACGTGGGAGGCGTGGAGACCTGTGAGGATGCATCTGGTGAGTGGCATTTGTGTGCATCGTATGTGTGGACTATCATGTTTGAGTAACATATAAATGTGTCGTAGTACAGCCATCCTTAGCCAATACATGGTTGCTACTATATTCACTTCTGTGACATGGCCTGGATTCTGTGATGCTACTGTGTGCTGCTGTGTGGTTCACATCTGTTGCACATGTATGTGTAAGACTACACATCACTGTCTACTGGGCCTCACAACTGTAGCAGTACTTGCATGCAGGGCTGCAATGTCAGAAACATGTGCACATAACAAGACCCCATGAAGTGCCACCTTGACAGGCACCCATCACCCACAAGGCATACCTGTGTCATGTCCATTAATTCCTTATCCACATGAATCAATCATTGAAACATTCATTGGGCCTATCTCTTTGCATTGTACATCAAGTACATGCAACATATGTCGTCTAGGCCCCTCATTTTCTGCTGAAGTGCATGTATGAACTGTCACCTTCACTTACGGAGTGCCTTGTCAGGATGTAATGACACACTGTGGTTAAATCAGCCTGCTGGGGTATGAGTGAACACACACCACTGCTCTGTGTTGCAGGAATTATGTTCAGACAACTTAACCCAAAAATTGCAAAGGCCCGCACTAGTAATTTCATAGGTGAAATCAGCTGTTGGTTGATCATCATTCAAAGGTGGTCGGTCTGGCATTCTCCCATTGATATGTCTGTAGACAGCCTATGCAAAAGATTATGGAGTTGAATCATGGCAATGAGTAGGCCTGTCTGGATTGCATGTCATGAATGTGCATTTTAAAATAGCAAATATGGTGATGCAGTTCACGTTTGTATCACCAGTGTGACATGTAAGGCCTGTAAGTGGTTATGTGTCGATACATGACTAACACATGCCATTTTTCTTGCATCCCTGTTAATGACACTCACACAAACATTGCCCTTTCTGTGTCCTTGAGACATACATACTGGTGCTGACATGTGGATTCTGTGTGATGTGGACTTACATGGCAGCAACATCCACCACTCAAATATGGCATGAGGCCCCTGTTGCTCCTGGTCTCATGAAATGTGTGGGTGATGAAATGCTGGTCCTCAGTCTGAGCGTGCCCGGTAAACAATACTGACACAGCTTTGTAGGATGCTGCTCATAGACAGGGACTGATGGCCGAACAAAATCACCCGTACAGGATGCTAGAATGTAGGGGAAGAAGGTTGGACCTACATACAATTCCCATTCCGGTCATGGCTGTATGAATGACAAAAGCTGCTCGTGACGTGTCGTATGGGGTTCACCTTTACAGTGACACTGCCAACTCACCATTATGCATGCCTCGTGGGTTATACGTGCACAGCAGAGCAGGACCATGCTTCGGCTGACAGTGCTGGTATTAGAGTCTCTAGTAAGTGCTTGCTTGTAGGCCCTGCATACCAGGTTGTAGTGGTGTGGTATGTGGATTTGGTACAGTAGAGGGTTGCATTTGTGGTCATTTGTGTGAATGTTTCTCGTGATTGAGTGTGGGTACAGTATGGCACACTCGTAGTAGCTGCGTATGTCAACATTCACAGTGCACTGTTGTATGTCTAAGTTACACAGCGTTGCCGCAAGGGACTACAAGTTGTGCTGTCACACTTTGCCAGGGCACATATGGTGCACAGCCCACCCACCCAATGTGAAGTGTTACATTGTGTAACATGACAGTGCCTGTTGCATGACAGTGCCATTCAATGCCACACTCAATGACTGTCAGTCACTGACCTGTGTACAGTCATTGCATGACATTTCACATGACAATGTCATGTGAAGGGCACAGTCATTGCACACAATGTGCATGGACACTGCATATACATGTATTCTGTGAGGCATACAGCAGGGGACTTGCGCCCATGTACAATCACAAACAGGGAGCTTGTAGACCTGGTGTCATCAATGACTTGACACATCATATGTTAACAGTTATATGTCTATTCATATATTTTGGCCAGGAAAGGAAGGGCCTGACTGCGAAGGTTGCGATTTTGTCTGTGCACTAATCATTGCTACACACATTTCACATCATTGACTGTACATGGACTACGGTCTGAACAATGACACAAAGGACCCTGCTGTCCAAATCAAGGTGCAGAGTCACATTGCAAAGACTTCCCACAGTGGCTTCCATGGTGGGAGGATGAAGAGGATGGCAATGGCATGGGAATGCATGTGGGCCAGGTCCCAATACATCCACTGGCGCACTTTGGCAAGTACATCACGCCTTGCCTTCCTCAGGCATACAGCATGCGTGGCAATGTAGTGAAATGTGAGAACTGTATTAATGTGGATATCGACATAGCATGGTTCTCAATTACATAGTTGTAATCCATGCTGTCTGTCATATTCATCTCTTGTTTGTATATGTGGATTTAGCTGGCTAACTGATGCCATGTGCTGCCCTTCAGCATTGTGGGGCACCTTCTGCATTACTTCTCCCTGGGTTGTGTACACTGATGCCTGTTGTACAGCCCATCAGTCATGTGTAGGCCACATTTGTACAGCTATGTCCACACTAACCGCATGGGCAAGACACAGGGGTTGGGGGTGTATGTCGACAAAAGTCATACATCTGTGGCGTACTGATCACAGTGTGACAAGTCATGATGTCTGATGTATGGGTTTATAGCATTATTCACTTTGCATGCACTTGCATGCACATGTGCATTTGTTTGAGGATACACATGATTCAAAATGTTGTTAGCTGTCCATGTGCAGGTGATGATGCAGCAGATGTAGAGGAGGAAGAGCAGGAAGAACAGGAGGTGATGTGTCAGTCCACTAGTGGCGGCCGTGGTGTCCTACGCCATGAAAATCCACAGGTGCTACAGGCGATCAGTCATGCTTCTGCTTCTTCAGACTCTTCTGACTGTAGATTTGGATGCAGAAGCAGAAGTGGATGACTCACTGAGGGAGAAGGTGTGTGCCCCAATGAGCAGATCGGATGGGGCTGTTGAGTCTGTGGCGGTGCAGCAGACTTCACAAAGCCAGTCAGCGGTGACACCCATGTCTGTGGTGGTTATGGGTGCAAGACTTCCCACCCATGTGTTGGTTTCAGGTTCTGGGGCTGATGTGCAATGGAGGGTTGCAGACCTGCAACCAATGGCATGGCACCGCAGCAAAGGGCCTGGTCGCTTGTGAGTTTATGGCCCTTAGGAACGTACATATGGAATGGATGGGATCCACCAGAGTCATTTTGAGTCCAAATAACGGAACCAACTCAGGAAGATGACAAAGTACTGTTTTATTAACAATTATCTAAAACATGGAGGTTACAACAAACATCAACGGACGTACACTCAGTCTCCCAATGATCAACAAAAAAATTACAATTCTTATAGTGATAATGTGTCAGAGTGACGTCATACAACGTGGCAATAGTGAAAAAACTATCAAGGGTCGGGATTGGTTAAGGAAGACATCGAAGTATACATTTCTATAGTAGCTAGGATCATTATTGGCTGTCCATTATCAGGTGGACAACTTATGCCTACCTCTAAAAACATGTAATTTCATCAACATTTAGATACACAGTTTCTCATTGGTCTTCAAACTATAAGGTTATTCGTTAAATGGACTGATTTAATTGGTTGGCACGCGTGTGCCATGTCTGGAACATTCAATTCATTTAGCAGCACGTAAACCCAATCCAGGAGCAAGGAGACAGGACATGAAACTACCTCACCACGCAAATATCCCAGTATTGCTCATCGCCCATGCCTTCTGCCATGAAATTGGCTTTATACTTGGACTTGCAGAGTATCCTTGTCTTTGAGAATGCACGGGAGTGAGGGCACTCACTATTGTGTCTGGAACTCTGATTTCAAACTCTATTTCCATCCTTAGCTCACATGGCGGGAGACCACAATTTGGTCCATTTTGCAGGTTTAAATGCTCTAAATGAATTAAAGATTGGCATCCTTTGTGTTCTTTCTTGCACCTTAACATGAGAAGGTTCACCCTCTGCATGCCCGTTCTTCTTCAGAATAGATCCTGACCTCGTGAATCTTGACTCCAGGCCAGGCAGCCTCGCATTGCAGCTCCATGAGCCTCTTATACTTGCTGCGATTCATTCCCGCTTCATGGATTCTGGCTTTCTCAATTTATGATACCAATGTCCAGTTTTCTGTACAATGGCGGCTTCGCCTGCAATATATTCATTACTTATAGCCAGCTTCTATGATGACTTAATCTACCTTGCGTTTCAGCGTCTGTACACTTATTGAACGGTTGTCTCTGCAGCATTTCGTGCACGTGTCATTTTCTTGTTTATACTTGAGAGTTCACTTGATCCTTACTTCAAAAATAGCCCTCTAGGATCCATACATCATCTTCAGCCAGTGTCTCGAGACGTCATGCACACTTTCTTATGACGTCACTAGCTCTTCTTCTTTGCTCCTTTTCATATTCTGTCAGGGAGTTCCTCCCGGCGGGTATCGTCACATCGGGGGTACATTCGATAAGGTTCTCTTAATGGGTATCTTCTTCCAAACACGTGCTGTGGTATTGGCACAATGGCTGGTATCCAACACGGCACAGCCTCATGTCTCCAATATAGGGGATTAAGGGGGGCAGGATCTCCTTCAGAGTTATACAGCTGCTCCTCTACACTTACATCACACCACCATGGGCCCTGCACACGTGGTATACATGTGCATGCTGGAGAAACAGTGTGGGGGCAGCAAATGTTGCTTGCCACCATCCGGCATGGAGATATGTTGAGTCGTGTTGCAGAGGGCATGTCCACTCCAGTGGCCCGGGATGCTCGACAAATGAGAATAGAGCTGTCCTCAAGGCTCTCCCACAGATTGGGCGGGCAGGCCAACATCAAAGGCTGTTGGGCTGATCTGAAGTGTCTGCAGGACTCCCTGCATGCAGATGCTAATGGCTCATACAGAGGCTCTGTGGCGGGAGATGTTGGTATCTTGTATATTCAATCAACGTGAGATGTAGAACTTGAGGGCTTAACTGTGCAATGAACTCTCACTCACAAGGACACAGGTCCATGAAGAGATGGATGCCTTGAGGCAGACACTGTCCCAGCAACTTGAGGCGTCACAAGTGAGGGGACATACAGACTCTGTGGTCTTTCAAGATGAAAGTCATTGTGACCCCACCACCTTTGGGGTGCTGATGCATGCATCCGTGTCACGGATGACCTAGCCAATGAAGACCAGGCTTTGGCACTGCATGGACTGATCCACCTTCACCCCCGCAACCATCTGAGGGTGCACTACGCGGTACCAGCACACCCACGCAAACTCAAATATCTCTTCTGTGATGTCGATGAGCCCATGGAGGATTTCTTACTGTTCAATGTTGGGGGTTCCTTTTATAGATGTGTGTCCGTATTTGGTGGTGTAACCTACTGCACATGTTTTTGAAATGTTCACACATGCTTGACCTTAAAAAGTGAATATATGGAATTTGTATGTTCCAATTTTAAAATGTATTTTGGGGAGCACTATTTTGACCTAAACATCTGTGCCCAAAATCTTAACAACATAACTGATTCGTTTTGAGATATTGAGGGCTAAATATTGAATCTTTTCTCCATGGAAATTCACATGCAAACATGTTTTTCAACATATCATTTTAGGCATTAGTTCAGGTTTTGCAAAATCAGTTGCATGCCAAATTGGGTGCAACACAGGAGAAGGTTTGGAAAGTTCGATATAACCTCAGCTACATTCCAATTTTAACTTCCTCGACAAGGTTCATTGGTTTCTGAGGCACATGCACCTTCTGTTACTATTTTGGGAGATACATGCTTTGTTTAATTGTCTTTCTGTCCAGTTTGTTAACAAATGCGGATTTCCGAGACTTCAAAGAAAGAGTTAATAAAAGTCTTTATTAGAACACAAGGTTCTGGTGACACCACTCCCTGGAGCCGAGAAGAGGCGTCCATCGCTGGGAGGAAGGAAGTGTGAATTGTCGTCTGTGTCAGAAGTGATGCGAGTGGCAGCCCGTGTGGACACTCTGTAATGAGTACATGAGTACACCCCCTGCGAGACCTATCTTTGATATGTGCCATCTGCTGTCATATTTGTAATACAGGAAGCCAGTCACCATCCTTCTGAGAACCGTCCAGGATTCTCTTCCGCACAGTGACTGCAACCCTGGTACAATAATACCAATTACTAATACAATTATATGCACTTTCTGAAAATAAGTGACACAAAAAAGACAGATACATCTACTAGGTGATATTTAAAATTGTAATTTGCTCTAAATTGCTCACATTTCAATGTAGCACTGAAAATAACCTTTTATTATTAAATTGTGTTTTTAGTGTGTAAATAAAATGCACACAGTAAATGGTGAGGCAGGCACACAAGTGATTTACACAATGTGTGTTTCCCGAAAGCAGAGCAAACCTAACTTCCTGCAGGCCTGGCACTCATTATCCCCCCTCCCCCTCCCCGTAATGCCACCGACACCCACACAACAATGTGAGGTGCGATTCCATATCAACATCAAACTTCTGCCTTAAACACGGGGAGGTTTGCTGTGGCTGTATCTTCCTTGTAGGTGACTCTGAATGCATTGTGTGTCCTAGTGACTGAGTCAAATGTTCAAAGGACTGGACGTGACTGCAGAACGACTGACTCTTCCAAATGTGTTCTCTACCTCTCACTTGAGACTAAAATCCCATTCATTTTCAAACAGAGTAAAGAAACTGGAGAACATGTCTCAGCAGGCTTGAAATCATGAACTTCCTGGCCAGCCCAGCACCAATGTAGCTTTAGAGGACGACCCTACTACTTGTCCTTACCCATCATTAAAGGTTTTATAGACATGAGCTTCATAATGGGATAAGTTCTGACTGCCCACTTTTAAGAGTGGACACCATCTCTCCTCTACCAAAAGATTTCTGCACCCTGATTCAAGGTGTCCATCCCGTTTTAAGCCCACCACAAAAGCCAAATTGATGGAGAGGGTCGCGGTGCGTTAGTTTCAATGATTTTTTAGTTCCTCAATGCAGCTTCTTTCTGTTGCAATCAGGTCTTTCACTAAGGCACGGGCAGGGCCGCTGTGGTGGAAGGGCAAGACCACTGTGGTGTGAGGGAAAGACCGCTGTGGTGGGAGGGCAAGACCGCTGTGGTAGGAGGGCAAGACCGCTGTGTTGGGAGGGCAAGACCACTATGGTGGGAGGGAAAGACCACTGTGGTGGGAGGGCAAGACCGCTGTGGTAGGAGGGCAAGATCGCTGTGGTGGGAGGGAAAGACCGCTGTGGTGGGAGGGTAAGACCGCTGTGGTAGGAGGGCAAGACCACTGTGGTGGGAGGGAAAGACTGCTGTGGTGGGAGGGCAAGTCCACTGTGGTGGGAGGGAAAGACTGCTGTGGTGGGAGGGCAAGTCCACTGTGGTGGGAGGGAAAGACTGCTGTGGTAGGAGGGCAAGACCGCTGTGGTGGGAGGGCAGGGCCACTGTGGTGGGAGGGCAGGACAGATGTGAGTGGAGGGAAAGGCCGCTGTGGTGGGAGGGCAGGACCTTTGTGGTGGGAGGGAAAGATTGCTGTGGTGGGAGGGCACGATCGCTGTGGTGGGAGGGCAAGACCACTTTGGTGGGAGGGAAAGACTGCTGTGGTGTGAGGGAAAGACCGCTGTGGTGGGAGGGCAAGACCACTGTGGTGGGAGGGAAAGACTGCTGTGGTGGGAGGGCAAGACCGCTGTGGTGGGAGGGAAAGAATGCTGTGTTGGAAGGGCAAGACCGCTGTGGTGAGAGGGTGCCAGATGATGCCCTCCAATCGGGGGATGATAGAGGAAGGGCCCATTTGCTAATCTTGGATCTTATGGAAGCCTTTCATACTGTTGCCCATGAGATACATCTGACTTCTGGGGTTCAGGCCTCACCATGCTCTGTCTTGTTGTTTCTGTTCTTTTTGAAGAAGCGCTGAGTTCCTGGCAAGCGCGGCACCGCCTGATTCTCGGGATTGCCTGCCTCTTGTGGTGCCCCCCAGCCTTCGCCACCACCAGCGCTGTTCGGTGCAGATGCGCCATCTCTCTTCAGCAGCATTAATGAGCATCCCAACATGGGCGTAATGTTAGGGGGGGACAGGGTGTTTGTCCCCCCCAACTTTCATGGCACACCATTTTGTCCCCATTTATTTGGCTGGGGGACGTTTTGTTCAGATGTCATGTCCCCCCCAACTTTTTAAGCAAAGTTACTCCACTGCATCCCACTGACATCCAATGAAATGCAGATGATATACAGATCTGAATCACACTCACCTGGGGAAGGGGACGACTTCTCAGAACTTGAGTTGAAACTAAATAAGTCACCATTGGATGAGGATCAGCCAACTCAACCTCAAGGAGACCAAGATGGAGATCACCCGACTTGAGACTTATAGCAGATAGACCTGTCCTGAATGATATCCGTCCCCCAGGCATGTGGTGGCAAGTACACAGACCCATGTCCAAGGTAAACAACTGCTTAGGAATCTCCTTTGATGAAGCATGACTCCCCTGATTGACTCAATTGTTATTGTCTGTTTCCTCACCTTTAAAGACCTCCAGTGAATTAGGCTTCTTCATTTAATAGACTACAGGATTCTGGTGGCAGGGCCACCAAAACCAAACTCTTCTATTATGCCAATGATCTTTATTTTGTTGTCCCAAATCTCTCTGGGGCAGTACCTGGAAAGTACCCGAAATGCAATGGTTGGGTCGGTGCATAGTCTAAAAGATAGGCTTATGTCACTGGGGGTAGGCCTGCATTTTCCATGGCAGCCTGTTCAGGAGTATATTGTATTCCAGATTGCTTGTCTCACTCTTGCCTGTGTATTCAAGGTTTACCCCCGCAGATTTTATGGCGAAAAGCAAAAAATATTCCCCTAACCACAAACCTCCCGGAACGACGCAGATCTAATTTGATTGCTCAGAATTTACACATGTGCGTCCTTTCTTCATATACCACTTCCAGAAAGCAACTTCAATCACACAAAACCTGCTCTTACGCATGCCCAATATTACCGGAGTCGTTTGGTGTCAAAGGCAAGCCCAAAAGAACAACCAATCCTATTTCTCTAGCAATGCACTATCTTGTAGGGCGGTTGTCCTGCTTCCACAGCCGTCTGCTCCACCGACATCCCACCATCCCCACTAAATCCAACCCTATCACAGATAACCTGCACTGGCTTCTCTGGATGGACCAAGCGGAACTTATTTCACTGCTGTACATGTCACCGATGTTACATATCTCCTCCATACCGCTAAAAATGAGGTAGACTGGATGGAGGGGTCCCAAGAAAGAGCCCAGTCCATCACACCCAATGAGACAGCATCAAGAGCACTAGCAACACAAATCACACACTGAATTAGCGTGGGCTACTCATGCTCTTACTTCCATAAGGTATGCCACATAAACAATGCAGACATTTCACAAAGAACTTTGACACCTGGTGCCCTCATGTTTGCTTGACAAGAAATGCCCAAATCATTTGAGGATAAAACTCACACCACCAGCACCAAAAGAATCTGTGCAACCCGCCTCTCACACTATGAACAAACCAAGCAGAGCAAGAGGACACAACATGGAAGAACAGCGTAAACAGTAGACATCAACAGAAGACACCATAGTCTTGGATAACTGCAGCGTTAGCCTCAGTAGATACCATACTCCATTTAATTTTAGTGATCACTGGCTTAATATCTTTGGATGTCGTGATATTGATATTGATATTTTATTTCTATCACGCTCATACACAAGTGTTTCAGAGCGCGCCAAAGCAAGGGAAGGTTTAGAGGAGGTACCAAGTGCGATTCGCACTACAACCGCCCATTTTGAAGTACCAGGAATGTTCACGTAGAAATATGTGAAGTGTGATGAACAAATAAACCAGCAGAGAGCCGCAGCAGGGCTCTGTCCAGTACCTATCAGAATAATAGCATCTGTTGAAGTACCAACACCTAAGAAAACCTGGACAGTGAGGTACCCATTGAGAAAACCATACCGACAAATGAGACAGAATGACGATTGTCAAAATGCAACACCTGAACTCAAAGAGATACTAAAAAAGATGAATGTTGACATCACAAGAACCCGGACTGACTCACATATAGAAGATATGGCAACCTGAGAATGAGGAATGAAAAGAGACGACACACCATTGATAAGTGACATCACGAGTCTAATATGAAATGATTGATGTCAAAATGTCAGAACTTTATGCCATGAGCATGATGAAGATATTCAGCCAGTTTAAACGTGTACATATGCACAGTAACCGCAAGAAGCACAGAAAATCGTGAAGCTTGCTTATGCTTAATAGTTAGATAGATTGCGGCAAGCGCCACCTATACATATCTACCTCAAAAGGAGCACTTTATGGAAGTATACTTTCACTATGCACAAGAGCAGAATCGACCAAAGGTTACTAAAGGTCTCAAGAGGAGAGCTTCGCAGCAAACCTATCGAGAAGTAAAGACATAGAGAAACTCAGGCGAAGACAACCATGCCAAGAAGCCAAGGTCATATCAACTGAAATAGACCAGTAGTGGATACAATAAATGAGGAGAAGAACAGAGTATCCTGTGCAGAAAGGTCAAGATAAGCCACAGATGGCAGACGACGGACAGAATTAAATCAAATACATGAAATTGCATGAAGAATAAGACGATTTCACGGTGTCAAAATCACGTGACCAGACGAGCAAGAAGGGATGAAAGTTTCACACCTACACATGGACTCCTGACATGCCCAGACGCCTTAGATTGGCAGGCTAATCTTTCCCAGAACAAGAAGCAGAATTGAGGCCAGAACACAAAGAAATAATTGACACATGACCACTGAAGTGATGATTGACTGTTGGAATAATTGGAGGGAGGCTGGGGGTGCAGATGAACTCCCTGCACCTGGCCGGCTATTCTGCACGCTGCTAAGCAAGTGGTAAAGTATGAGTGGGGTTGATGCCAACCAAATCATAGTCGACCGTGTAATCTAGGGTCCTATAGTTAGTAGAACCAATGGGACGTCGTACTTTTAGTGATGTCTACAACAGCCATCTGGACGGAATGGCTTTAATACCCCACCTGACACTATTTATCCAATCCCCTCACTCCGTTACCATATACAGATATATCACCTATATTAAAGTTACCTTCCTAGAACCAATCAAGTTGCATGCTAAGGTATGAGAAATTATACGTCAGTGATGACGAGTTTTTGGTATAAATGATGTTTTTTTATGAAATTAAGTGGAGTTGAAGTGAGAAGGAAGATCGAGTGATTGCTGCTATTCACAAACTCCCTGTTTTTTGTACTTGTCATTAAACCGAATCCCTTTGCCAAACTGTTGAGTTGTCATTATTGATTTGATGCAAGAGTATTAATCTGCATCCCCATCCATCTCAAGGGTGTTGCTAATCATTTTCAAGTACTGTTGGGAAACACCCAGTCTTATGGGCCGGCTGGGGTCTCTGCTGCACAAAGGGGAAACAGGGAAGAACAAAAACAACGATCTTACTGTGCCCAGTGACTTTGAGAATGTGCAAGTGCATGGGAAAGAGGGAGGAGGAGAAGTGCATGGAAGGGGGGAGAAAAGAAGAGGAAGAGAAAACATAAATAAATTAATAAGTGAAAAAAGGCAACCAACATTGGTAATGCAGCCAGCAAGTGGCAAGTGCTGGGTTTAAGGCAGCAGGCTGGGTAGGTCTAGTAAGTGCAGGAAGAAAAGGGGGGCGACTGTATCGGTACAGATACAGACCTCAGTGCAAGGGGTGGCCCGGAGGCAGTGCGTGAGGGTGGCAGGGTGAGCCGGTACCTGGGCCCGGAGGGTGGCCAAGGTGCACGATGCCAGGAGAGAACAGATCAGCAGGAGAGAAGGGGGGCGAAGGCAGAATCAAAAGGGAAGGTCTTGAGGTGCTTCCGGAACCAGAGATGGTTCTCCTGAAGTTTTAGAGTGGCAAGGAGGCTGTTCCAGAGGGAGGCCCCAGCTGAAGACAGAGATCTACCCCCAGCTTGTTTCTTTGAGAAACAACTGACCCTGAGTGAGTTAGAGGTAGAGGAGCGGAGAGCTCGAGATGGGAGGTATTTGAAGAGGGATAGCTGAAGGTATGTTGGACCCAGGCCCCAGAAAGCCTTGTGGTTAATTCAGAGGGTTTGAATTTAATCCTTCTATCCACTGGGAGCCAATGGAGAGATTTCAGAGCTGGAGAGATATGATCTCAGGGCTTGAGGCCAATGACTAGTCTTGCTGTCCTGTTGTGGATATTTTGCAAAGGGCAGAGAGTAGAGGCAGAGGCTGTTGCAATAGTCCAACCTAGAGAGAACCAGAGCTTGGGAGACAGTGTGCTTCTGATCAGATGATACCAACATTAGCACTTCAATTGAAGGCCCAATGGCTTCAGATAGAAGGGGAGGGGGTCTGCTCGGATGATGTTCCAGATAGCGAGTCACACTTTTGGGTTTTGGTGACTTCCCTGGAAGACCGCATAATGCCTTGCCCCAAATCAAGATGTGCACAAGTTTTCCACTGTGTTAAAGGAACCTTTAACCAGGTGTGTATAAACGGTTCTAAGGATGATTACCTTAAATGGGATATACCTGTGGCTTTTCATGATGGACTTAAGCAAGCTCTAGATTCTGCAATATAGAGGGCCTTTGACACATAACTGGCAGAATCACCCTATCAAAGAAGGCGTCTGCTGTAGGAAGTGGATTTTCAGCTCATAGAGGTATTCGGGACACTCACCAGAAGTGCATTTGGGAATTGACTCTATCAGATGCAGCTACCATGCAGCTCAGAGTGTCCTTGGCAACTGTTAGCACGTTGCCTGGCGGATCTGGCCCATTCCTATAGAACAGAGATGAAGCGGGATGAAAATCACACATTGGTTCTTTCTCCACTCATCTTACAGTTGCAAAGAGAAACATCCATGCTTTTAGGTCCCATTGCGACAGATCCTGAAAGCAAGGCCCTCTTATCTGGTAAGAGTGTATTTACAGGCAGACAATTACATCCCCTGGGACAAATTCGGCAGTAAGGCCACGAGACCACAAAACCAATATCTTTGGGTGGAGAAACTGGGTGGATGGTTCATGGTCAGAATGTCTGAACCACTAGTGGGGATTCTGTTAATCTTTCCCTCTGTTAAGATAGCCCTGGAAAATTCCAAATTACCCAGAGGACTCTCATTCAGTCCACACTGGACTCAAAAACGGAGTAGACCAAGTGCAAGGCAAGTTCCAGCTTTATTATCATCCAAATAAAGCAGGGACAGCATAGAAGCATTACAATTGTGCGGCTTTCAGAGGATACATAGGAAACAATTGGTTAAATACTGCAAACTCGTCATCACGAATGTCACAAATTAATCTTAGCTGTAAAAACCAATGGGGTACAGGGATTGCGTATTGTGGTGGCATATAGACTCCAAAGTGTAAAAGATTTAATTGGAATACAATATGATGGCACCACCTGCGACCACTGCTAAATTGATAAATGTAAACATAACTAATTTGTAGAATAGGAGATTGGTTGGCACACTACTTCAAGGGAAGCCTGATATTGGGGTTTCTAATTGGATGGCTTCTTGCTAATCAACCTTGAACATTTGACAGGCCATCAAGGCATGAACCAGACAAGTGGTAGGGAGAAAAAGACCCATGGACTGTTCATTGGTCACTAAAGGAGTTACCATCCCTTATTGCTAGGTCATGAGCCTTGGTGATCTCTTTGTACTTGGCCTTGTGCTGCATCTCATGCCTGTGTGTATGTGCAGGGAGTATGGCAGTTATCCTAGCGGTGCTTGTTTCTAATGAATAGGCACAGTCTTCTTAATATGGGCCACAGGTGATGGACCCATGTATGAAATGGAACTAGCTCCTATTTATTGGATTTTAAGCTAATATTGTCATATGTGCTTTGTTAAGTCATTTGGCCTGCCATGTTACTACAGCTGCCTACAAAGGCTGGTTGTGCTTTTTAAAAACTTTATTTAATTTGGGTGTGTACTGCTTGTGTCTTGGAAATGTTAATCTTGTGCCTTTGCATCATGGTTCTTATCCTCCCTTATTTTACTGTGGCATTGGCTTGGGTTGCTAACTACTTAATTAATTAATTAATTAATTAATTTCTTTAATGTGATATAGAATGAAAATAAATTCAATCTTTACACATATAACTTTTACAAATCATAAACACATTATAATCAAATCACACAGTATACACATATATAAAAATAAAATCATAACTCGCTATCAACTAAAAACTTCTGCATATATAGCTCGAGCTACTTGTGCTCCTCAATCTTGAGGTGCTTCCAGTCCATCCTTCAGATCAAGTTCAGCTTGTTGCCAGATGTTATAAAGTGCAATTAAGAGATGCATATTGTTACTGTTGGTACAGTGAAGCTAGAAAGACTTTTCGCGTATTGTTTCAAGATCGTATACAAAATCCCCCAGGTGGCATATAATTGTAGCTCTCAATGCCTGGCATTCGGTGAGAAGATGTCTGGCTGTCTCTAAGAAATCTGGGGATTTGCAAAGTCGACATATGCGCTCATCCCTCGGGATTTTCTCCCAAGCCCCTCTCCTGTGTAGAGTGGGTAATTGCTCTAATCTGAACAAAATGATGAATCGTCTAAGTCTTCTAGAAGGGCACAGTGATAAATAACTTGAGGCTTCATAAAATTATACAGTCGATATTTAACAAACTGATATGTCTTGAGATTACTTATATGCGCAAAATTCTCGAGCCAATCCCATAGCTCTATTTTTTTATCTAACGCATATAAGGTTTCCTTTGTTACATGCTTCTCTCTGTGTGTCCATCCAATGTCTGATAGGAGTTTGACCATATCTTTGTGGAAGGGTGAGGTCCAAGATTTTTTGAGCACCTTCCGTTGGATCACAGCAAGCAGGGGATTGGCAGAATCGCCAGTCATCTTGAGGTAAAAGCCCACCCTTTTCCTCAATACCATAGCTTTGAGAGAGAGGAGACCCAGTTCGAGTCTGATCAGGGCCATTGGGACCCCCGGCGGTAACCCCAAGATCCGTCTCCAAAACTTACCCTCCAGTATTTGTAACCACCCCAATTCCATAGTATGCAAGGACTCAAGGCCGTAGGTGATCATAGGTGCAAATACTTGAATATAGAGTTGACGCGTCCCCCACAGGGTAAAACCACCCTGCTTATTTGTGAACGATGCTATAAGGGAAATAACTTGTAAAGCTCTTAAGGTTCACCCTTGTTTGCAAAGGAGATAATCGCCTAGGGGCTCATGTCTACATCCAGATAACGATAGGTTGGAGCATAAGGGATTAAGCTGCCATATACCATCAGATTCACGCGCGTTACTCTTCTTCTCGTGAATCTTAGTACTTTGGTTTTGTCCAGATTGATGGTCAAGCCATTTTTACTGGCATAATCCCAGAGGGAAGTTGCGGAGCGTCTTAGGCCGCCTATGGTATTATCGAAGACCACCAGATTGTCCGCATATGCTAATACTATGCATGAGGCTCCATCCACTTTAGGAGGACAGTTGTCAACCTCGGCTAGGACTATTGGAATGTCGTATACGTATAAATTATAAATCAGGGGTGCTGTAACGCATCCCTGTTTTACCCCCCCATCTTGAATCACATTGTGCGTTAGATCTCCTTCCTTATTTAATCTAAGACACGCCGAAGTATTATGGTGGAGTAATTTTAAATAATATAGCAGACCAATTGGGCATCCCAATTTCTCTAACTTAGTCCATAACCTTGCTCGAGGGATGGAGTCAAAAGCAGCCTTAAAATCAATATAAAGCGCATATAATGGAGGTTGGCCCTTACTAAGTGCCCGAATACGGAGAATATCCATAACCAAGATTGTGTGCAGTGGAGAAATCCCGCCTAAATCCACATTGAAATCTGCTAAGTATGTTGGAACTATCAACCCACTTCTGAAGCTCACTAAGTAGTAGGGAGGCAAACAGTTTGCCCGAGATGTCCAACATAGATAGCAGCCTATAATTATTCGGATCCATACGATTACCTTTTTTGAAAACAGGAATAAGGATAGCAGTTTGCCATGAGCGGGGAATAAATCCCTGCTCTAGGATTTTACTAAAGAGTAATGAAAACAGCTCAGCCCAGAATAAAGGGTAACTCTTGATCACTATATTGGCTAACCCGTTAGGACCGGGGGCTCTGGAGGACTTAAGGGCAGCAATTTTCTTCAATACTACCTCAACTGAGACGTCAAAAGGTGCCTGGGCAGGAACCTGCCCCTGGAATCTATTCATGGTTTCTTTACCTCCTGCATTCCGATCTAACAGGAATTTTTCCCATACCTCTTTACTTATTGGGTTGATTAAGTGCCCCTTTATCTTCTCTCTATTCTCGTTAAGTAGTGACCATATACTGCGAGAATTACTAATACATATTGTCTGTATTAACTTCTGGTATCTAGCATTTTTCTCAGTGTTCTTAATGTTTTTAATAACTACTCTATATTGTTTTTTAATCTTTCTTACTTTCTCGCGGTACAGGTCTCCAGTAAGGTTCATCTGTCTCAGCTCACGGGTGACCCTTCTTAAATCTCTCTTTGCATCTCTAATTTCTCTATTGAAAGGGAGTGGGCTTCCCCAGTTTTCAACATAAGGCCTTTTTTGGCCGTAGCATGCTGATCGGAGAATCTATATAACCACTCCTCGATCTCATTTACTGTCATGCGCTCAAACTCGTGGTAATCTAAGGCAGTAGTGGGTTTAAGTGCTTCAATAGCTAAGTTTATATTTCTCTCCGACCACACAATTCTGGATCCTGTAAGATTAGTTTGGATATTACCAACATTAGTAGATACCAATGTGGGAATGGGGATACGTAGTGTACACTGCAAAGACGCATGGTCACTCCATTCGTTCTGCCTCATGGTCATGTCAACTACTCTTGTCTGTAACTCCGGGCACATAAATATGTAATCTAAGGTACTAACAGATACTCCGTTAGACCACGTGTGTTTCCCCGGCCTGTCTCCCAAAGCTCGACCATTAATCAATGCCATATCCCAAGCACCAAACAATTGCAACCAACCCAGCCCCTCAATATCCCTCTTTTCATGGGCCATAACACATCTTGAGCTCAAATCAGGATTGGCAGATATACAAGTTTCATCAGTCATGTGGCAATTAAAGTCGCCCATCACGGCCACGGCGAGATTTCCTGTTTTCAACCACCAGGAGGACAGCAAGTCCTGTATAGCTTCCTGTAGTGAATCACGGGCCAAATCTCCTGGGGGGCTATAAAGATTAATAAATAGTAACCTTCCCAGACCTCTTTCATCATAGAGATCAACTTCTACTGCCAGGAGCTGCTCCTCCGCTTTAGACTGTCCCTTACGAGATACAATCGAGTTCACTACCCCAGTTAGTAGTCCACCATAAGGGCGACCTTTGCTGCCTCGTTTAGCAGCTGATTTATGTATAACAAAACCGTCTAATAGTAGTGGGTCAGTAGACCATGTCTCTTGGAGGCAAAAACAACTGTGTTGTGATAGTAGCTCTGCAGAACCCTCAGCTCTGAGTAGGTGAGAAAAGCCTCTACAGTTCCAAGAAAGTAGTGACATACATCCATGGTTTTTTAGCAATTGCGGAATATGCTCTAGAAGTGACTTTAGAGCTTGCTGTATTTCAGCCAGAGTGGAATTTTCTCCTTCCCCAATTTGAGGGGCATTATCTATCGCCACCTTTGATGCACAAGCTTCTGGGTCTGGTAGTATGCCCTTCTCCAATGGGTCTACATCAATGTCAATGTCAACCGCTATCAATTCTTCTTTATATTTTCTGAGTAACTGTGCCGTAGTCGTGAAGACACAGTGTATAGCTGAGACATTGGGATTGGGACATCCAAGTGGTTCAACAAAAAAGAAGTCCTCAGATTTCAAGACACGCAACTGAGGAACATGATATAATCTTGCAAACAACTCTGAGCGTGCCAACCATGGATTTTTGCCATTGGGATATAAGTTCTTAATGAAACAAATACGATTCGAAGATGTATTAGTTACTACTTTTCCCAGGTCCGGAGAGGGCGGTTCTCCCAGTTCCTCTACCGCCTGTATCCCGGGTCTGTCGTTTAGCTGTATCTGGATACTGGTTTCCAGATCCGTCTCATCAAGTAGCTCTGATGCTTCCTTCTCCTCCGTTTCCGTTGTCTTTTCTTCCGGTATCAGCCAGTCTGACAGTGAACCCTTTGTCATCTTCGCCCGTTGTACTGCTCTCGCCATTCTTTTCCTCGCCTTTTTTGACCATGTCTCGGGTGCTGGTTTGGGTTCAGATATCGGGGGTTGGGTGGCTGTCACGGCTGGCTTATTCTTCAGGGCTTTCTTTGCCATTCTGCGTTGTTTACGAGTAAGGGGGGACCGGGTGTTACACTCTCGTTCTTGTTCTTCCACCTCCTCGGGAGATATTACAATGATGCTATTACTATTGGGTGCCTGTATCTCCTCATTTTCTTCCAACCCTACTTCCTGTTCTTTGATCTCTTCTGCTGTAATTAATGCAGCTGATAAATTGATTTCTGCTTCTTCTCGCAGTAGATCTTTAGGTTCTAATGTCATAGTGATGGTGTTAGTGTTGGCCAGGATACGTCCTGTCATTTGTAGGAGTATCTTGAGGGCAAATTGCAGAGCTGCTACTGACGATTGCAGCTCAATTATCTTAGTTGAACTGGGATGCAATTCGCTGTTGTCTTCTATCACATTTTCTGGATCGTCCTCCATCGACGTCAATATTAAGTTAGGAGAGGCAGACAGTCGTTCACTCCTTCCCATGACATTATATTCCTCCGTGGCACTATTCATATTATTTTCTTCAAGGGACATTATGCCACTAGTGTGCCTCGACGGGCTTTGAGCTCGCATCCCTCTCTGTATAGACAAACATAGATCTAGTAGAGAATTATTGTCTATATCGTCGAGGTTAGAGGTGTTTAAAGAACTGCCGCCAACGTGTACCTGTGCCACCGTTTCCTCAATTACCGTGGAATTGATGGTTGGGGGTGGGTTCGCCGGGAAAAACTCAGTTATGGCCCCTTGCGTCACCAGCCCAGCCTGTTTGGTGTTCTTTTTATTTTTGCTCCCTTGCTTTAGGCACTCTCTGGGGTCCTTAGTAGGCAAACACTTATTTTTACGTAGGTTATACATTGAATGAGAGGCTCTTCTGCCCCGCTGCATGCTTGCGTTATACCTCGCTTCCTTTCTAAGTCTAGCGAGTATGAATCACACCCAGCTGGAAGAATAAGGATGACTGATGTTGACGTCGAGTGTTAATTCCCCTTATTCCGTGCAAGTAGGCAAGATTGCTTTTCCACCTTTCTTCCGATCTTCCCTGCTGGTACTCCAGGGGGCTCTGCGACCCGGATCAAAGGCCGCAGCCCACAGTCTCAGGGTCAGATTACAAGTTCTCCTTCTATCACCCGTCCAATTTGCTTCAAAAGGTGGGCAAGCCTGGGGAGGGTGTATTTATCCCCCTCTTCCCTACACCACCTTTAGGGGACTCACCTCCTCTTCCAATCCCTACACCCCCACCTATCAAAGTGGAAAAATCCTTCTAGGAGGGGGCTAGATACGTGCACTCCCTCCTTATTCTTGCGGGGGAACTGCCGGTGCTACCCAATTAGAATGGATTTCTTTATTAAAGGGGCTAGTCATCCGGGGCTACACCTAGTTTTATACCAAAACTAGGTAGCCCGTGAGAGCCTGGCCCTGCAGGGAGCCGCCAGGGGCCGCCGTCGCACTGTACCGTACAGTATTTGAGTGCCCGCAGACTTCTGGGACTCGATGCCACGTGGTAAGCCGGCCCAGCCTCCAGGCTTTCCAAACTTTCCCTGCGCGGCTCTCACCTGATGTCCTGTCTGAGCCGCTTTCTTCTTTCTTCTTCTCCCCCGCTTTCCGACTACGATGGGAGTATCCCTGCTCCGCTCAGCGCTTACAGCGCTTACAGCTGCTGTCTCTCCGCTAGTAGGCCAAACGGTCGGACGTAACGGGGAACAGCAAGCTGAGCCACGACAGGGGACGGAAAGCAGGATTCGAAGAAAGGACCCTGCAGAGCGTCAAGCATCCAACGTTCAACGTGTCAAGCCGCACCTCTAGCAATAGCACTTCCCATAGAGGCCGCCTCCGACACTTATTAACTACTGTCTGGGTTCTGAATGGATTTGCATTTATGTGGATTCAAGTTTTGAGTTCTCTTGCAGTCTTGAGGCCTTTGGTTTAATTTAGAGCATGCTGTGGCATCCATTTTAACGAAGATGGCTGCCCAATTACAATTGTGTTACTATGTTAGTACTCTATATTTGTGTGTTGTTTACCTTGCTTTCACCTTATACATTAGGCATGCTAGTGTTCTTTATGTTCTCTGGTTGTGGTGTGCATGTGTGCTTCATGTCTAATGCATGTGCTTGTTACTGTTACGTCAGTTTCTGCTTTTTCCATTTGTAGTTTAAATGGTCTCTGTGTCTTGCTGTATCTGTCTGTGATAAGGATGCTACAGTTGCCTCAGTGAGTTATGTTTCTCACCTGTACAATGTTAGGCCGGGCGAGGGACAGAAGCAATGGATGACATATTCATCTGCTTCTCAACACCTCCATATGTTTGGACTTGAAAATGCAATTCCTTCATGTGGCACATAGAGATGAAAATGCTTACCTTCCCACAGCATCCCAACAGGGTTCTGTGCTCTGGCACCCTACTCTCATGCCTCAAAAACGTATTACTCTTGGCATTCAGCGTTATTGGTGTGGCTTCCTTCATTTGCTTCCAGATTTACTTAATTCCCGCTCACATCTATGGGGATTTCCAAACAGCTGTATTACAAACCATACCCCAATGCTATCCAAATGCTGCAGTTATACTGGAATCCATCTGCACAGCTCTACTCAACTGCTACCAAATGGAAAAAGCATGACTAATATCCACCAGTGGTACCCAGATGCAGCACTTCTACGAGGATCCAGATGCTTCGCTTCTTCATGGATCCATCTGTATGGCTCTAGTCAGATGCCACTGTATGGAAGATCATCCCTACTACCTACTGATATCCACCAGAGGTACCCAGATGCAGCACTTCTACGAGGATCCAGATGCTTCGCTTCTTCATGGATCCATCTGTATGGCTCTAGTCAGATGCCACTCTACGGAATTGTATCCCTACCACTGATATCCACCAGTGCTACTCAGATGCTGCAGTTGCACCCGGATCCATCTGTGGGGCTCTGCTCAGAAGCCACTCTATGGAAGATCATCCCTACTACTGATATCCACCAGTGATATCCAGATGCTGGACTTCTTCCTGGATCCATCTGTATGGCTCTGCTCAGATGCCACGGTATGGAACGAGCGCCCCTACTTGATTGATGGTTTCATTTCAACATCATACAGTTACACACATGTGGTGATAAAATGTTGATATTATACTCATGCAAAAATAGGTCATATGTGACAGGAATTACAAAATCAAATATATTTCCAACAGATTCTAAAAGAAGGTTAAACATTAACATGTTTCTCAACACATATTTGTAGTTGTATGATGTTGAAATGATGACTCTTCTAATTAAACAGTTAATACGAATCGTCAAGACCTTGATCATATAGGCCTGCAATAGCACTGTTACTGACAGGGCCTCTCTGTTATTGACGAGCTTAACTTCTCGCCTTCACACTATGCAGTATAATAGGGCTACCTTCTGTTACTCTAACTATTGTTTAAGAAGATCCCTAATTGGGGGTTCCTACACAAGAGAAATGAGGGAGAGTGTGCTGTTAAGGCAGAAGACAATGTTGACTGGTAGACTGGCGCAACCCTTGCATGACTCGTCACCTTCCTTAAACACATCTGAACAATTGCCATGACTCTAGTGCAGAACTCATTGACTGTGCTGACAACCATGTTGGTGACATAAGACGACTGTTGTAGAAGTTACATATGTGAATGATTCATGCAGGTTTGCACATGGAGCGGGGGGCGGATGCTGGGGCGGTGGAGTGCATCATCCTTTAGCAAAATAAGGCAATTATTCAGTACACAGTTGTGGTGTGATGGGGAGCACAGAAAGGAGAAAAGCACAAACGATGTGTTCTTGGAGGAGGAATGTTCCTCATACACTTGTCCGCAACATGTTGTTGAGGGTTGAGCCTCTGAATAATTGGTCAATCTTACAATGTCATACTCTGCAAGCTGATACAGGGGTGCAACTGTGATACCTACTGGCAGAAAGATGGACCAGGAAGCAACACGACCCCCTTCCTATTCCGGTAGGAACATTTCAAAGTCATTTCATCTGGTTGGTTTCTTTGTAGGTTTTTCTTTGTGTCCTGTAAGGTCTCCCATGTCTGTTACTGTATGTATCTCTTCAGCTTCTTCATGTAGGTCTGTGGTAGTGAGAAATACTTTGCTTGTGGGGTCTTGTCTGATCTTCCTTCTGTCTGCTTCTCACGATGGGTGTTGATTTGTGTTTGGTTGTCATCTCTTTGGGAGACATACTACCCTCCGGTGTCTTTTCCTTGCTCTAAATGCGTTGCATTCCTTGCATCTTCTACTTGTGGTATTGGCCATGATATTCTCGAATTGCATCAATGCACTTTATCTGCACATTGTGTTCTTTTTTTATTTTCATTACAATCCTATTCTTACGTTGTATTATGCTACTCTTTAAGCCTCATTATGAGTTTGGTGGTATCTCAACAGTAAAACCACTGAGATACCATCAAATGGTATTACCGTTACCAACACTTGATATTACCACCAGATTACAAATGGTGGTAGGCGGTGAAAGTTCCCATTCATTGGAGTCCTTTATACTCCATGGGGATTTTGGCAGCATTACCACTGGCCAAAATACTGCTGGTTTGCCAATTTTTGGACAATAAGGCAGATGTTTATGTTTAGGTTTCCTTTGCTTTACTTCCAAACCTGTAGTTTGGCGATGTGGTAATGCAGCGGTACTGCATTATCATCATTTTTTACCACACCTCCAGATTTGTAATGAGCGTGTTGTATCACTGGTCTGTTCTCTCTTCTTTTGCTTCCTCTTCGTGGCATTCTTATTTGGTTTCTATTACGAGACACGATTTTGGTTTAATTTCTTAATTCATCAAAACTGATGCAGCATCTCTTGGAACAAGCTCCCATGAAACACTGACCTTGTGGTGTTCATGCATCGCAGTGACTCCTCAGCATCACACGGCATCATTTTTAATGGCACTCTCAGCTTCACCCGCTTTATCACTCTCAGAGGGATGGGCGGCTGTGTGGACCTTGCGGCAATGAAATCTTTTGGGTATTTTACATTTCGGATACGTGTTTAACAGTTGAATCCACAGATTTAGCACAAAATGCAATGGCATCCCACTTTCCCCCACTGCCTGCACTTAACTTATCAGATGTTGTACAGGGCCTGTGAAAGATCAGATGTCTGCACCCCATCATTGTGCCTACGAGGCGCTGGGAAGTGAGCATGCTCCCAGTTGGCGCCATACGAAACACACATGCGTATACAAATGTTTTATTTTTCTGCATCCATTCAGCCAATATATCTCCTGAAGGTGCTCATTCCCGTAAATATAATAAAAACATAGAATGATTGGACACCAATGGACACACCCCAGTAGGGAATGAGACCAGGAGAACTTGCGAGAGAGTAAAAGGTAATCTTTATATAAAGAGAAAATGGGGCACGCAGAGGACTCTGCAACTCTGAGCGCTCTGCCAACATTACAAGTGAGATACATTATAAATCCAAAACGCGTCAGCTATGACGTGTTCTATAAGGGATATACAAACGTTTTTCATTGGACAAGTTAACATGAGACATTATACAATGTATACTAGCGCCGGTGCTGATTGGCGGGAGCTGAACTCGTTACTTCTTGAGGCGTTTGGGGCAGCGGGGCTCATCAGGGAGGGACGATAGGTCACGCTGGGCCAACACAGCTATTATTCTGGCTAAGCTGGACTTCACAGTAATCATAGGCATGCACGATTTAGTATGGCACACAGGGTTCATCATAACACATTAACATTGATAAATTGTAAACCAAGGTGTGCATTCTTGACCTGGACCAGAGTAGGGCAGCTGTGCGGTGGTCCGGGTGCCTTACCTCATGTGTGATTCTGGGGCACATTTATCAGGTGCCTTGAGGATCAAACAAGGGTGTCGGGATTTGTTAGCACATGGAGAATATATGTCTGCTCTGGATTAGTTATATGGGGGCAATTAAGGGTGGTCCATTTTCAGGGGTCCCGCCACTGCTACATCAAAGAGGTGAGGGGCATGAGGTTTGTTCAGACAGTAACTCTTTCTCTGGTTTCCAAGGGCCAGGCTCCGGCCCGGTCACACACAGGACAATGATCTTGAGGAAGAAGAGAGATACAGTGTCAGCTTGCAACAATTTGCGCCCAGGCTTCTGTGAGAACAGGACAGCCGCAGCGCCGACAGTGGGGAGGTGGCGGGGGCTGTCAGGGCTGACTGTGCGCAGCGCTGGACATGGGAGAGATGCAGGCTTGCCTCTGAGAGCTTCATGTGAGGCCTAGCAAAAGATGGAGCTGTTGTAAATACAAGATGGAGTCCCTGGGGTCCTGCGAAACACATTGGTTAGATGTCATTCAATGGCTACCTCCACCCGTCATCGGGGTTTGGCCGAGGGTGTACTGCCAACAACTGAATGAGCGTAACATATTCTTTGCCTAGAACGTAGGGGGGCTCAAAACAGCTCCTTTCTCCCATACACCCCTTTATATGCACCCTGGACATCAGAAAGTAAAGAAAATGATCTGTATCTGTTGATATAAGCATGTGTTCTGTCACCACACTCACTCACTCCACACTGTTTTTTCCACATACCGGCATTATCCTTCTTCTTTCCCCATTGCTTCACTAGACACCTCACCTCTGCCGCATTAGAAGTAGAAAGGTGACTTGTTTCTTTTGTGAACAAGCTCCCGCTCGTTTTCTAACGGCAGCCATTTTGTTGTCTTAATTATGAAAACGTGGTCCATGCTCCCAATGCACTACCTTCGGAGCAAGAAATAATTTAGCAAAATGATCACCCAGGTGCTAACAGCAATAATACATTTCTGTGCAGGATGTACCAGTGGTAATGTTAATCCGTGCTGTTGGACTCATTGGTACAGCCCTTCTCCAGTGGCATTATGGCCAAAATAATATGCCATTGAAATATTTGCAATCCATCAATTGATATTCATCCTTGGGCTATTCCATCGGGTTAATTCACCCATGATAGGTTAATTCAAGAGTAAGGCAATGCTTATCTGACATGAATACATATGTACATATGTAGAAACAAAGACTGACAATGTTAAAACAACAATGTCCTCTCAGAGTCTCTGTGCTAGTATATCTTCATGCCCTTAGCCTCACCTTAACTTAACCCAGCGGTGCACTGGCGCGATGGCACCATACAGTAAGGACTGCCCCTCCTCTCCGTTATTGCCTACTTAGTCATATCTGTACGAAATGACACCCTGTTCTTTAATAATAAAAAAATACAAATAACTGTCTGCCAATGACTTCCTGTCATTACTACGCGTCAAGCGGTAGTCACAGACCTTCAGGCAAAAAGATCTATATTTTAGTCAGCACTTACCATGCCATTCAAAAGACCTAAAATAACCACTGAAGCAATATTGCTCGCTTGGCAGAAATATGACAAGGTGTACATGCCTACTTTACATGCCTACCCTGAAGCGCGGCTGAAAAACACACAGTATACAACAAAAAAATCAGCATTGCACCTGTGTTCCAATGTGATGTCAACAATTTAGTTCCTTCTCCTTAATAAGATCTCTTTTGGAAAACACACTCTGTTAGAAACGCTTGCGTTTGTCGTCCTAACCTGATAGATGAAGCAAAGCCAATTTAACAAAGCAACTGTCACTCCTTGGGCTGTCAATACTTAATATCCAGGATTAATTATTGTTTGTATGTGCGCATAACGTTCCCAGATCCACTTAAACCACTCTTGTAAACAGTAGCCATTTTTCCTAAAACACCTCTTGCTAAAGGGAAAATTATAAATCTGTCACTTCCAGGTCTAGAGTGTCTCTCTCATTCTATAAAAGCGCTGCAGATAAATACAAAATCCTAGGTCTAATGGATTGCTAACACACTCTTCCACAAAGAGACATTTAAACTGTCTGGGAAATACCTAACCTTGATGGTCGAATGAATGAGTACATGGACAACCACCAGGAGGGGCCACAGTAGGGGCCACCTGCGTGTGTGCTTACAAACAGAAAGGTCCCCTCTGTGTAATTCTTGTCATGTGCATTGCCAAGTGTAAAAGGGAGGTGTAAAAAGCAGGAGAAATCACCTGCACGCCTCTCCTTTGCACTTTGCAGTGTAAATTGAGTAAGCACTGTCTGGCAGCAGCGTTTGCAATGCATAACATTTAGCCGTGCACATTGAGTAAGCACTGTCTGCTACTTACGCATGGCAGGCAGTGTTTGCAATGGATAAAATTTAGCACTGCACATTGAGTAAAGGCTGCCTGCTACTTACAGATGGCAGGCAGTGTTTGCCATGGATCACATTTAGCTGTGCACATTGAGTAAGTGCTGCCTGCTACTTACGCATGGCAGGCAGTGTTTGCAATGGATATCATTTAGCAATGCACATTGAGTAAACGCTGCCTGCTACTTACAGATGGCAGGCAGTGTTTGCCATGGATCACATTTAGCTGTGCACATTGAGTAAGTGCTGCCTGCTACTTACGCATGGCAGGCAGTGTTTGCAATGGATAACATTTAGCAATGCACATTGAGTAAACGCTGCCTGCTACTTACAGATGGCATGCAGTGTTTGCCATGGATCACATTTAGCACTGCACTTTGAGTAAACGCTGCCTGCTACTTACACATGGCAGGCAGTGTTTGCAATGGATAAAATGTAGCACTGCACTTTGAGAAAACGCTGCCTGCTACTTACAGATGGCAACAGTGTTTGCAATGGATAACATTTAGCAATGCACATTGAGTAAACGCTGCCTGCTACTTACTGAAGGCAGGCAGTGTTTGCCATGGATCACATTTAGCTGTGCACATTGAGTAAGTGCTGCCTGCCTCTTATGCATGGCAGGCAGTGTTTGCAATGGATAACATTTAGCAATGCACATTGAGTAAACGCTGCCTGCTACTTACAGATGGCAGGCAGTGTTTGCCATGGATCACATTTAGCACTGCACTTTGAGTAAACGCTGCCTGCTACTTACGCATGGCAGGCAGTGTTTGCAATGAATACATTTTAGCACTGCACTTTGAGAAAACGCTGCCTGCTACTTACAGATGGCAGGCAGTGTTTGCCATGGATCACATTTAGCTGTGCACATTGAGTAAGTGCTGCTTGCTACTTACGCATGGCAGGCAGTGTTTGCAATGGATAACATTTAGCAATGCACATTGAGTAAACACTGCCTGCTACTTACAGATGGCAGGCAGTGTTTGCCATGGATCACATTTAGCACTGCACTTTGGGAAAACGCTGCCTGCTACTTACAGATGGCAGGCAGTGTTTGCCATGGATCACATTTAGCACTGCACTTTGAGAAAACGCTGCCTGCTACTTACAGATGGCAGGCAGTGTTTGCCATGGATCACATTTAGCACTGCACTTTGAGAAAACGCTGCCTGCTACTTACGCATGGCAGGCAGGGTTTGCAATGGATAACATTTACAATGCACATTGAGTAAACGCTGCCTGCTACTTACAGATGGCAGGCAGTGTTTGCCATGGATCACATTTAGCACTGCACTTTGAGAAAACGCTGCCTGCTACTTACAGATGGCAGGCAGTGTTTGCCATGGATCACATTTAGCACTGCACTTTGAGAAAACGCTGCCTGCTACTTACAGATGGCAGGCAGTGTTTGCCATGGATCACATTTAGCACTGCACTTTGAGAAAACGCTGCCTGCTACTTACAGATGGCAGGCAGTGTTTGCCATGGATCACATTTAGCACTGCACTTTGAGAAAACGCTGCCTGCTACTTACGCATGGCAGGCAGGGTTTGCAATGGATAACATTTACAATGCACATTGAGTAAACGCTGCCTGCTACTTACAGATGGCAGGCAGTGTTTGCCATGGATCACATTTAGCACTGCACTTTGAGAAAACGCTGCCTGCTACTTACAGATGGCAGGCAGTGTTTGCCATGGATCACATTTAGCACTGCACTTTGAGAAAACGCTGCCTGCTACTTACAGATGGCAGGCAGTGTTTGCCATGGATCACATTTAGCACTGCACTTTGAGAAAACGCTGCCTGCTACTTACAGATGGCAGGCAGTGTTTGCCATGGATCACATTTAGCACTGCACTTTGAGAAAACGCTGCCTGCTACTTACGCATGGCAGGCAGTGTTTGCAATGGATAACATTTAGCAGTGCACATTGAGTAAACGCTGCTGCTACTTACAGATGGCAGGCAGTGTTTGCCATGGATCACATTTAGCTGTGCACATTGAGTAAGTGTTGCCTGCTACTTACGCATGGCAGGCAGTGTTTGCAATGGATAACATTTAGCAATGCACATTGAGTAAACGTTGCCTGCTACTTACAGATGGCAGGCAGTGTTTGCCATGGATCACATTTAGCACTGCACTTTGAGTAAACGCTGCCTGCTACTTACGCATGGCAGGCAGTGTTTGCAATGGATAAAATTTAGCACTGCACATTGAGTAAACGCTGCCTGCTACTTAAAGACGGCAGGCAGTGTTTGCCATGGATCACACTTAGGTGTGCACAATGAGTAAACGCTGCCTGCTACTAACGCATGGCAGGCAGTGTTTGCAATGGAGAACGTTTAGCAGTGCACATTGAGTAAGCGCTGCCTGCTACTTACGCATGGTAGGCAGTGTTTTCATGGGTAACACTTAGCAGTGCACTTTGAGTAAACGCTGCCTGCTACTTACGCATGACAGGCAGTGTTTGCAATGGATACAATTTAGCACTGCACTTTGAGAAAACGCTGCCTGCTACTTACAGATGGCGACAGTGTTTGCCATGGATCACATTTAGCTGTGCACATTGAGAAAGCGCTGCCTGATACTTACGCATGGCAGGCAGTGTTTGCAATTGGATAACATTTAGCAATGCACATTGAGTAAACGCTGCCTGCTACTTACTGATGGCAGGCAGTGTTTGCCATGGATCACATTTAGCTGTGCACATTGAGTAAGTGCTGCCACTACTTATGCATGGCAGGCAGTGTTTGCAATGGATAACATTTAGCAATGCACATTGAGTAAACGCTGCCTGCTACTTACAGATGGCAGGCAGTGTTTGCCATGGATCACATTTAGCACTGCACTTTGAGTAAATGCTGCCTGCTACTTACGCATGGCAGGCAGTGTTTGCAATGAATACATTTTAGCACTGCACTTTGAGAAAACGCTGCCTGCTACTTACAGATGGCAGGCAGTGTTTGCCATGGATCACATTTAGCTGTGCACATTGAGTAAGTGCTGCTTGCTACTTACGCATGGCAGGCAGTGTTTGCAATGGATAACATTTAGCAATGCACATTGAGTAAACGCTGCCTGCTACTTACAGATGGCAGGCAGTGTTTGCCATGGATCACATTTAGCTGTGCACATTGAGTAAGTGTTGCCTGCTACTTACACATGGCAGGCAGTGTTTGCAATAGATAACATTTAGCAATGCACATTGAGTAAACACTGCCTGCTACTTACGCATGGCAGGCAGGGTTTGCAATGGATAACATTTACAATGCACATTGAGAAAACGCTGCCTGCTACTTACAGATGGCAGGCAGTGTTTGCCATGGATCACATTTAGCACTGCACTTTGAGAAAACGCTGCCTGCTACTTACAGATGGCAGGCCGTGTTTGCCATGGATCACATTTAGCACTGCACTTTGAGAAAACGCTTCCTGCTACTTACAGATGGCAGGCAGTGTTTGCCATGGATCACATTTAGCACTGCACTTTGAGAAAACGCTGCCTGCTACTTTCGCATGGCAGGCAGTGTTTGCAATGGATAACATTTAGCAATGCACATTGAGTAAACGCTGCCTGCTACTTACGGATGGCAGGCAGTGTTTGCCATGGATCACATTTAGCACTGCACTTTGAGAAAATGCTGCCTGCTACTTACGGATGGCAGGCAGTGTTTGCCATGGATCACATTTAGCACTGCACTTTGAGAAAACGCTGCTTGCTACTTACGCATGGCAGGCAGTGTTTGCAATGGATAACATTTAGCAATGCACATTGAGCAAACGCTGCCTGCTACTTACAGACGGCAGGCAGTGTTTGCCATGGATCACATTTAGCACTGCACTTTGAGAAAACGCTGCCTGCTACTTACAGACGGCAGGCAGTGTTTGCCATGGATCACATTTAGCACTGCACTTTGAGAAAACGCTGTCTGCTACTTACAGACGGCAGGCAGTGTTTGCCATGGATCACATTTAGCACTGCACTTTGAGAAAACGCTGCCTGCTTCTTACGCATGGCAGGCAGTGTTTGCAATGGATAACATTTAGCAATGCACATTGAGTAAACGCTGCCTGCTACTTACAGATGGCAGGCAGTGTTTGCCATGGATCACATTTAGCTGTGCACATTGAGTAAGTTCTGCCTGCTACTTACACATGGCAGGCAGTGTTTGCAATGGATAACATTTAGCAATGCACATTGAGTAAACGTTGCCTGCTACTTACAGATGGCAGGCAGTGTTTGCCATGGATCACATTTAGCACTGCACTTTGAGTAAACGCTGCCTGCTACTTACGCATGGCAGGCAGTGTTTGCAATGGATAAAATTTAGCACTGCACATTGAGTAAACGCTGCCTGCTACTTAAAGACGGCAGGCAGTGTTTGCCATGGATCACACTTAGGTGTGCACAATGAGTAAACGCTGCCTGCTACTAACGCATGGCAGGCAGTGTTTGCAATGGAGAACGTTTAGCAGTGCACATTGAGTAAGCGCTGCCTGCTACTTACGCATGGTAGGCAGTGTTTTCATGGGTAACACTTAGCAGTGCACTTTGAGTAAACGCTGCCTGCTACTTACGCATGACAGGCAGTGTTTGCAATGGATACAATTTAGCACTGCACTTTGAGAAAACGCTGCCTGCTACTTACAGATGGCGACAGTGTTTGCCATGGATCACATTTAGCTGTGCACATTGAGAAAGCGCTGCCTGATACTTACGCATGGCAGGCAGTGTTTGCAATTGGATAACATTTAGCAATGCACATTGAGTAAACGCTGCCTGCTACTTACTGATGGCAGGCAGTGTTTGCCATGGATCACATTTAGCTGTGCACATTGAGTAAGTGCTGCCACTACTTATGCATGGCAGGCAGTGTTTGCAATGGATAACATTTAGCAATGCACATTGAGTAAACGCTGCCTGCTACTTACAGATGGCAGGCAGTGTTTGCCATGGATCACATTTAGCACTGCACTTTGAGTAAATGCTGCCTGCTACTTACGCATGGCAGGCAGTGTTTGCAATGAATACATTTTAGCACTGCACTTTGAGAAAACGCTGCCTGCTACTTACAGATGGCAGGCAGTGTTTGCCATGGATCACATTTAGCTGTGCACATTGAGTAAGTGCTGCTTGCTACTTACGCATGGCAGGCAGTGTTTGCAATGGATAACATTTAGCAATGCACATTGAGTAAACGCTGCCTGCTACTTACAGATGGCAGGCAGTGTTTGCCATGGATCACATTTAGCTGTGCACATTGAGTAAGTGTTGCCTGCTACTTACACATGGCAGGCAGTGTTTGCAATAGATAACATTTAGCAATGCACATTGAGTAAACACTGCCTGCTACTTACAGATGGCAGGCAGTGTTTGCCATGGATCACATTTAGCACTGCACTTTGAGAAAACGCTGCCTGCTACTTACAGATGGCAGGCCGTGTTTGCCATGGATCACATTTAGCACTGCACTTTGAGAAAACGCTTCCTGCTACTTACAGATGGCAGGCAGTGTTTGCCATGGATCACATTTAGCACTGCACTTTGAGAAAACGCTGCCTGCTACTTTCGCATGGCAGGCAGTGTTTGCAATGGATAACATTTAGCAATGCACATTGAGTAAACGCTGCCTGCTACTTACGGATGGCAGGCAGTGTTTGCCATGGATCACATTTAGCACTGCACTTTGAGAAAATGCTGCCTGCTACTTACGGATGGCAGGCAGTGTTTGCCATGGATCACATTTAGCACTGCACTTTGAGAAAACGCTGCTTGCTACTTACGCATGGCAGGCAGTGTTTGCAATGGATAACATTTAGCAATGCACATTGAGCAAACGCTGCCTGCTACTTACAGACGGCAGGCAGTGTTTGCCATGGATCACATTTAGCACTGCACTTTGAGAAAACGCTGCCTGCTACTTACAGACGGCAGGCAGTGTTTGCCATGGATCACATTTAGCACTGCACTTTGAGAAAACGCTGTCTGCTACTTACAGACGGCAGGCAGTGTTTGCCATGGATCACATTTAGCACTGCACTTTGAGAAAACGCTGCCTGCTTCTTACGCATGGCAGGCAGTGTTTGCAATGGATAACATTTAGCAATGCACATTGAGTAAACGCTGCCTGCTACTTACAGATGGCAGGCAGTGTTTGCCATGGATCACATTTAGCTGTGCACATTGAGTAAGTTCTGCCTGCTACTTACACATGGCAGGCAGTGTTTGCAATGGATAACATTTAGCAATGCACATTGAGTAAACGCTGCCTGCTACTTACAGATGGCAGGCAGTGTTTGCCATGGATCACATTTAGCTGTGCACATTGAGTAAGTGCTGCCTGCTACTTACGCATGGCAGGCAGTGTTTGCAATGGATAACATTTAGCAATGCACATTGAGTAAACGCTGCCTGCTACTTACAGATGGCAGGCAGTGTTTGCCATGGATCACATTTAGCACTGCACTTTGAGTAAACGCTGCCTGCTACTTACGCATGGCAGGCAGTGTTTGCAATGGATAAAATTTAGCACTGCACATTGAGTAAACGCTGCCAGCTACTTACAGACGGCAGGCAGTGTTTGCCATGGATCACACTTAGGTGTGCACAATGAGTAAACGCTGCCTGCTACTAACGCATGGCAGGCAGTGTTTGCAATGGAGAACGTTTAGCAGTGCACATTGAGTAAGCGCTGCCTGCTACTTACGCATGGTAGGCAGTGTTTTCATGGGTAACATTTAGCAGTGCACTTTGAGTAAATGCTGCCTGCTACTTACAGATGGCAGGCAGTGTTTGCCATGGATCACATTTAGCTGTGCACATTGAGTAAGCGCTGCCTGCTACTTACGCATGGCAGGCAGTGTTTGGAATGGATAACATTTAGCAGTGCACATTGAGTAAGCGCTGCCAGCTACTTATGCGTGGCAGGCAATGTTTGCAATTGATTCGTATGTAATCCACCTGTGTATGATGGTGTAACAAGTAGTTGAATTCTATTGGACTCCACAGCATTCACGTCACCATAAACATGTCATGCTGGCATGGATGCTGTCACATTTGTATGGTGGATACACTAGGCGCGAAAGAAATGGAGTTTATGTTCCGGGTCCTGTTCCCACCATATATATCAATTAAAATGAGGTGTGGTATAAAATATGCGCATAACATTTTTCACAAGAATTGTACACTGTCTAGGGTTCAACAGGAGCCCCGCTGGTGGGAGCTTGCAATACCAGCTTCATGCTGGATGCTTCTTCTCTATGCTAGGCTATCAACAGAGCAGTAGTTGCCAAGTGCCAGGAAGTCTGCAGCACATTTTTAAGAGGGCTTTGAGCCTTGTGTTTTCGAAAGATTATGGCATAGGCCATACTAGACTATGGGACGTAAAAACATATCCCAAATAATTCCCTTCACTCATGCAGAACATATCATGTCATGACCACTTGCCCAACACCCTCGCCAGTCTCCCCTTCTATAAGTTACTAATTCAAAGTCTTGGTATAAAGGGCACACTGCCAACTAATTCCACTGTAGGTTCCACGGTGTCAACTTGCTGATAAAAGATTTTGCATGGAGAGCAGTGGAGGCTGGGTTCCGCCACTGTGGTGTGATCTTTCTCCCATTGATCACCAATTTGCAAAGACCACTCTCCTCAGAGCCAGGTTCTAATTCACGCCCCGTATGCTAGCCTCACTTCAAAGGCATAGGTCACCACGAGTGCTTATTGTGATTGTGGGTTTTTGTGAGAAAAGTTAATATGCTAACATAGGAATGGACCGACACAACGTTTCCAAACCATGTGCCCAGGATATTTAGGATATTTGAAAGATTAAAAAATTGTTGAAAAGCCCATTGAGAGGTTTATGACTAAGTTACCACATCACTAGGCTCAGACTTGTGCACAGGACAATGCCCGAGGGGAAGGACTGGCATGCCAGTGTGGGCCACTTTTCTAGTGCTTGACACAGAGTTCAGGTAACTGTAGGGCTAAACTGTGTGCAATATCCCAGTACAAGTAATTGAGTTCAAATGTGAAGTACTACTACGGTACAGATTCGTGTCTGGTTCATTAGCCTGATTGTCTGGGTTGTTGTGCCGATGCAGATGTTTGTTTCTCTTGTAGAAGTGCGGCTGACGAGATTTAGTCCGTAGTCGGGCTGCTAATCGGAGATTTCTCAGTGTGATGCTCGGATAGTTGGAGCGTGGTATAGTTTGAGCATGGTTGCTTGTGATAGTGTTGCACGAAGAAGGTGAGCTAATATAAAGCTTCGAGTGTGAGCAACGTTTTAGTGGGGTGACTCTAGAATTTAGTCTAAGGTTTCTATAAGTAATAGAACATGGTACATTCGGTGTTGGTCTGGTAGCAAAGTGGTGAATCCAAAGTGCAGATCATCCAAATAAGGGTTGGCACAAACCATGGTATTAATCCATAGGGTGTGTGTGATAGTTACCTCAGGTGTGAAGGAGGACGTGTAGTAGTCAGTATGTAGGTGCGACTGGGATGTCCAACGTCTGGTGTAGATGTACAGTAAGTGAAGGAAGGTAGTTAGGCACCAGTACATAGTGGAGGTATGAGGTGCTTGTGGGCAGGATTGTAATCAGGTGCTGTAAGTGTATCGGCCAGGAGGCGCGCGAGGGGACGGCAACACCTAGTTTTGGAATAATACCGCTAGGCTACGGTGCAATGTGGCAGCACCGAGTTCAGAATGATGCATTTGGCAGAGATATAGGGGCAGTGCCTAGGTTAGATGTGGTACGCTTAATCAGAAATGCAAAGGGTAACACCTACATTTACAGACGTTAGCTTCAACTAGGACAGTAATGGGGCAACACCTTGGTTCTATTAATACATTTGGTTGGGATGCAGTGGAGCGATCCCAAATTCAGGATGAATTGGGCAGCACCTGAGTTCGAAATGCAGGCAGTTGACTCAAATGCAATGGGCAATACCTAGGTTTGAAATAGAAACAGTTGACTAAAATGCAATGGGGCAACACATGGGTTCAAGGTGAGACAATTGACTCAAATGCAATGGGCAACACCTAGGTTTGAAATAGAAACAGTTGACTCAAATGCAATGGGCAACACCTAGGTTTGAAATAGAAACAATTGACTAAAATGCAATGGGCAACGCATGGGTTCAAGGTGAGACAATTGACTCAAATGCAATGGGCAACACCTAGGTTTGAAATAGAAACAGTTGACTCAAATGCAATGGGCAACACCTAGGTTTGAAATAGAAACAATTGATTAAAATGCAATGGGGCAACACATGGGTTCAAGGTGAGACAATTGACTCAAATGCAATGGGCAACACCTAGGTTTGAAATAGAAACAGTTGACTAAAATGCAATGGGGCAACACATGGGTTCAAGGTGAGACAATTGACTCAAATGCAATGGGCAACACCTAGGTTTGAAATAGAAACAGTTGACTCAAATGCAATGGGCAACACCTAGGTTTGAAATAGAAACAATTGACTAAAATGCAATGGGCAACGCATGGGTTCAAGGTGAGACAATTGACTCAAATGCAATGGGCAACACCTAGGTTTGAAATAGAAACAGTTGACTCAAATGCAATGGGCAACACCTAGGTTTGAAATAGAAACAATTGATTAAAATGCAATGGGCAACGCATGGGTTCAAGGTGAGACAATTGACTCAAATTCAATGGGGCAAGACTTAGATTCAATGTAAAAGCAATTGGCAGAGATGCAAGGACAGCACCTAGGCAGGAAACAAATAGGTAGTAAGGGTCACCTGGATTCAAAATTTACAGGGATGGTTAAAAATGCCAAGAGGCAAGTAGTCTTTGCAGGCATTTAGAAGGGGCACTTGGTGATAGTAACTGTTATCTGTTGCAGTCGGCGTCACTCTCTGGTCTTACTGTTAGTCAGAGTGCGCGTTATAAATAAAACAAATACAAATACTATGTATTGTACTTATTAATTTACTGATCACCAAACAGATTATTCTTACCTGAACAGGATATAACATAAGTGTCACATCTAAACATTCAAAACAACTTTGTTCATCATCACAAAGGAACTGGCCAATCTCTATTGAGGCCTACACAAAACTCAATATATCCACCCTAATTCCTTTACAGGCCTCATAAAATGCAATCAATTATCTGAAATGACGGTTGTCACCAACAGGTGTTTCACAATATTGACCTTAATGTACAGGATAAAATAAGTAAACTTCTTCAGGAACTTATACAATGTCTCTTTTATTTTCAAACACAAAACAAGAGAAAGAAAGAAAAGAGAAAAAAGCAAATATTATTATGAGAAAGTATATAACAAAGGTAACGATATATGATGTCTGATATCTAATTGTGTCTATAATGTTATGTTATGTTATGTTATGTTATACAACGGTATACTTAGTCTATGGATAGGAAGGAGGTGATAGGAAAGAGAAATTAGACAACAAAATGACCAAAATAAAAGAGGAAAAACAATTAGGATGAGCGGGAGCGGATATGGTTGTCGAAGTAGGAATGTGTGTTTCTCAAATGTGATCAGTTATTGGTAAGCATGAGTGTAGGGCTCAGGAGAGTACAGCTCAGTTTAGTGCAGAGTGCTATTGTTATGGCAAAACCTAGAACCGGTGAAGCATGGTACTGCATGATCAAATTAAAATAATAATGTGTGTATCTTTCTGTAGTTGAAACAATTATTATTTGGTCGTAGTTGAATATTGTATGATCAGCTTCTCATTATTATACTCACCATTTGTAATAGAAACCTGTAGATTTAATTTAATGATTTAACTTGACCATTTATTTCTAATAACTAAAAACCTGTATAAATTGAATATTGCTATAAATCAAATTCAATTAAATTTACTGTAGATATGTTTGATAATTCCTGTATGTTATTCTATCTTGTCATTTTTATTTTTATTGTTGTACTTAAGTACCGTTGATGACACTATAAATGTGAAAGTTATAGAAATATTAACTATTATAGTTGCATCTTTTATGGACAACAGTAATTTATATGGTCAGTTATAAGGATTTACATAACCTATTGCAGTACGTGGGAAAGAATCGAGGTCATAGTTGTTGGAGAGTAAAATCTAACTTTAAATAGTTTCAAAGCTTGCAAGCTTTCACAAAGACGCAGTGTGTATACCGCATGGTTAATGGCATTCTTGTATGGGCGCGACGGGACGCCATCACTAACACCTTTAATATTGTCCAAGCGCAATTGTAAGACATAGAGAGCAGTTCAAAAAAGCGTATTGTGTGTTCTAGTTTGGGTCCAGTTCTGGTTAAACGCCATCTTAGTATAATACTATGGTAACTTGTATTAACTGCATTGTTCTAGTTTACCACCACCTTTGAATGAGAATGTGGTTGCTTGCATTCAAAGTATTTGTTATGCTAGACATTAACATCTCACACCACTTGATTTGAGAAAAGAGTGTATATTCTTCCAAGCCAGTTGGGCTCCTGATTATTTAGTACAGCAACAGAATCATGATGAGTGTCCGGATTGCCAACTCCAAGCACCAGATGTACTAGAGCAGGGCTCTACCTCAGAGGACGCGGAGTGAACCACTTTGCTATGCCTAGGTAAGAGATCGGATGCAATGATTTGCCCTTTTGTGCCTTGTTCTGCCAGTTATGATACGGTAGGTCACATTAGGTTATACTAAAGGATTTCATGATAAGTTATGTTATGTCAGTTTAAGCTATGCCAGTGCATACATTTTATTTATCCATCAATTTGTAGTTTGTTGTCTGGGTCCTCGCGCCTCTTTTCCCAATGACACCTCACAAACATTCGAACTGCAGTGCCACACAGACTCATCTGGCATCACCAGACAATGAAGCCAATTATAGACGATACTCTAGCATCTGACAAAGCTAACCACACAATGCATTGCAACTGCAAACATGCAAACAGGTGATGCTAAAAATGGGTGTGGTCTTTAAATCCTAACATCTTTCGGCCAATATCTGTAGTCCAATGTGGTCCAAAGGGAACCATTTCGTACTGCCCCCCCCAACTTTACACGGAGCAGACTTTGAAAGCCCTTTTGCCTTCGGAGAGAAAGTTTGCTCCAGCCCTACAAAGTCTTTGGAGTAATTAGAACTCCGGCCCCAACCACCCTACCGACAAAAAGGACATATTTGGGATGTGAAATGCCCCCGATTTCCTCTCGGCAGAGGTAATGGGTTAAATCAGCAAGGGTTTAAAAAAGCCTGGGATAGATTCAGTGGAATAATAGTTGAGGGGGCGCAAAGACCGAACAACCGAACAAGAGACTTCCAGCCTCAGCCTCTTAGAGGGAGACAATTCGTCGGAAAAATGTGGGCGCTACCTGAGGGGCTTTCACTGTTCACCACATGTTTAGCGCTGGGTCCTCGTGTGTGTCTGGTAGTGGGTGTGATGTGTTGTGTTGAATCCGCTTTGATCTCCGCAATGCACACACTGATGCTCAGCAAAGGGACTGTCGTAAAAACATGGCGGTCGTCATTGCAATGAATTCCTACAGATTGTCAGGGTAATTCATAGAATTTCGCCGAAAAGTGTCGCAAGCGGCTGGCGCAGAGTGTCCGCGTGCGATTGTGTGCGCCAGGAACGTGCACTAAAACCAATTTCCGCGCACAGCGTATTCATGGATTTTAGGCTCCCAAACCAGCCCTGGCGCAGAGAATCGCAGCGACCCTGCAGCAGCGCCAGTAACGCCCCCAAGAACGCCCTCGCGCAAGGAAAAGCCATCAAAATCGCTAAATCATCGCAAAGGGCTGCGCTAACCCTGGACCAGTTCACCGGGCTGGCAAACAGCAAACGCCAAGCGGGGAACGTGTATTTCAGGGGTGCGCGGGAAGTTCCACACGTGATTGGCCCAGTGCGAGCAGGGTACGTGTATTTCAGGGGTGCGCGGGAAGTTCCACACGTGATTTCATCAGGGTACGTGTATTCCAGGGGTGCGCGGGAAGTTCCACACGCGATTGGCCCAGTGCGAGCAGGGTACGTGTATTTCAGGGGTGCGCGGGAAGTTCCACACGCGATTTCATCAGGGTACGTGTATTCCAGGGGTGCGCGGGAAGTTCCACACGCGATTGGCCCAGTGCGAGCAGGGTACGTGTATTTCAGGGGTGCGCGGGAAGTTCCACACGCGATTTCAGCAGGGTACGTGTATTCCAGGGGTGCGCGGGAAGTTCCACACGCGATTGGCCCAGTGCGAGCAGGGTACGTGTATTTCAGGGGTGCGCGGGAAGTTCCACACGCGATTTCAGCAGGGTACGTGTATTCCAGGGGTGCACGGGAAGTTCCACACGCGATTGGCCCAGTGCGAGCAGGGTACGTGTATTTCAGGGCTGCGCGGGAAGTTCCACACGCGATTACAGCAGGGTACGTGTATTCCAGGGGTGCGCGGGAAGTTCCACACGCGATTGGCCCAGTGCGAGCAGGGTACGTGTATTTCAGGGGTGCGCGGGAAGTTCCACACGCGATTTCAGCAGGGTACTTGTATCTCAGGGGTGCGCAGGAAGTTCCACACGCGATTGGCCCAGTGCGAGCAGGGTACGTGTATTTCAGGGGTGCGCGGGAAGTTCCACAAGCGATTTCAGCAGGGTACGTGTATTCCAGGGGTGCGCGGGAAGTTCCACACGCAATTGGCCCAGTGCGAGCAGGGTACGTGTATTTCAGGGGTGCGCGGGAAGTTCCACACGCGATTTCAGCAGGGTACCTGTATTCCAGGGGTGCGCGGGAAGTTCCACACGCGATTGGCCCAGTGCGAGCAGGGTATGTGTATTTCAGGGGTGCGCGGGAAGTTCCACACGCGATTTCAGCAGGGTACGTGTATCTCAGGGGTGCGCGGGAAGTTCCACACGCGATTGGCCCAGTGCGAGCAGGGTACGTGTATTTCAGGGGTGCACGGGAAGTTCCACACGCGATTTCAGCAGGGTACGTGTATTCCAGGGGTGCGCGGGAAGTTCCACACGCGATTGGCCCAGTGCGAGCAGGGTACGTGTATTTCAGGGGTGCGCGGGAAGTTCCACACGCGATTTCAGCAGGGTACGTGTATTCCAGGGGTGCGCGGGAAGTTCCACACGCGATTGGCCCAGTGCGAGCAGGGTACGTGTATTTCAGGGGTGCGCGGGAAGTTCCACACGCAATTTCAGCAGGGTACGTGTATCTCAGGGGTGCGCGGGAAGTTCCACACGCGATTTCAGCAGGGTACGTGTATTTCAGGGGTGCGCGGGAAGTTCCACACGCGATTGGCCCAGTGCGAGCAGGGTACATGTATTCCATGGGTGCGCGGGAAGTTCCACACGCGATATCAGCAGGGTACGTGTATTTCAGGGGTGCGCGGGAAGTTCCACACGCGATTGGCCCAGTGCGAGCAGGGTACGTGTATTCCATGGGTGCGCGGGAAGTTTCACATGAGATTCCAGCAGGGTATGTGAATTCCAGGGGTTCTGGGGAGTACTACACATGAATTGGCCGTGTGGGTCCTCCCAGGTGTACGCTTGACAACCTCCACGGCCCCTGCAGGCAGCCCACACCACGGGGGACTACCCTGCACCCCTGCTCATGTCCCGCAGGCAGCCCATCCACCATGGGCATGCCCCGCAGCCAACCCACATGTCACCTTGCACTACTGATCAACAATGCATGTCTCCCACCACCCCCACCCCCCAGCAGTGCAGGGGCAGCCTCCACCAGGCCCCCACTCATGTCTCCCACCACCCCCACCCCCCAGCAGTGCAGGGGCAGCCCCCACCAGGCCCCCTCTCATGTCTCCCACCACCCACACCCCCCAGCAGTGCAGGGGCAGCCCCTACCAGGCCCCCACTCATGTCTCCCACCACCCCCACCCCCCAGCCGTGCAGGGGCACCCTCCACCAGGCCCCCACTCATGTCTCCCACCACCCCCACCCCCCAGCAGTGCAGGGGCAGCCTCCACCAGGCCCCCACTCATGTCTTCCACCACCCCCACCCCCCAGCAGTGCAGGGGCAGCCCCCACCAGGCCCCCACTCATGTCTCCCACCACCCCCACCACCCAGCCACCAGGGGCACCCTCCACCAGGCCCCCACTCATGTCTCCCACCACCCCCACCACCCAGCCACCAGGGGCACCCTCCACCAGGCCCCCACTCATGTCTCCCACCACCCCCACCCCCCAGCAGTGCAGGGGCAGCCCCCACCAGGCCCCCACTCATGTCTCCCACCACCCCCACCCCCCAGCCGTGTAGGGGCACCCTCCACCAGGCCCCCACTCATGTCTCCCACCACCCCCACCCCCCAGCAGTGCAGGGGCAGCCTCCACCAGGCCCCCACTCATGTCTCCCACCACCCCCACCCACCAGCAGTGCAGGGGCAGCCCCCACCAGGCCCCCACTCATGTCTCCCACCACCCCCACACCCCAGCAGTGCAGGGGCAGCCCCCACCAGGCCCCCACTCATGTCTCCCACCACCCCCACCCCCCAGCCATGCAGGGGCACCCTCCACCAGGCCCCCACTCATGTCTCCCACCACCCCCACCCCCCAGCAGTGCAGGGGCAGCACCACCAGGCCCCCACTCATGTCTCCCACCACCCCCACCCCCCAGCAGTGCAGGGGCAGCCCCCACCAGGCCCCCACTCATGTCTCCCACCACCCCCACCACCCAGCCACCAGGGGCACCCTCCACCAGGCCCCCACTCATGTCTCCCACCACCCCCACCGCCCAGCAGTGCAGGGGCAGCCTCCACCAGGCCCCCACTCATGTCTCCCACCACCCCCACCCCCCAGCAGTGCAGGGGCAGCCCCCACCAGGTCCCCACTCATGTCTCCCACCACCCCCACCACCCAGCCACCAGGGGCACCCTCCACCAGGCCCCCACTCATGTCTCCCACCACCCAGCCACCAGGGGCACCCTCCACCAGGCCCCCACTCATGTCTCCCACCACCCCCACCCCCCAGCAGTGCAGGGGCAGCCCCCACCAGGCCCCCACTCATGTCTCCCACCACCCCCACCCCCCAGCCGTGCAGGGGCACCCTCCACCAGGCCCCCACTCATGTCCACCACCACCCCCACCCCTCAGCAGTGCAGGGGCAGCCTCCACCAGGCCCCCACTCATGTCTCCCACCACCCCCACCCACCAGCAGTGCAGGGGCAGCCCCCACCAGGCCCCCACTCATGTCTCCCACCTCCCCCACCCCCCAGCAGTGCAGGGGCAGCCCCCACCAGGCCCCCACTCATGTCTCCCACCACCCCCACCCCCCAGCCGTGCAGGGGCACCCTCCACCAGGCCCCCACTCATGTCTCCCACCACCCCCACCCCCCAGCAGTGCAGGGGCAGCACCACCAGGCCCCCACTCATGTCTCCCACCACCCCCACCCCCCAGCAGTGCAGGCGCACCCTCGACCAGGTCCTCACAATCCCCAATCATGTGCGTTATGGTCAGCCTCCACAGCCAAAAAGCCCTACCAAGTAACCCATTCACCCACATGGAAATGGAAATTACATGTCACACCCCCAATGTTCATGAAGCTAATGAACCCATGTCCGTCACACACAATGTTTGCAATTGAATGGGAAAACACCCAACATGACATGCATGAAACCAATGAGATGATACCACACAGTGAAGTATGAAAACAAAATTGTATTGAAAAAAAGAAAGAATGCTAAAGAAATGAAACAAACTACAATGGGAAGTAAAAAAAATCAAGCTGCATGTCCGTATTAAAATAAAGAACTGCAAATCATAATCCAAAAAAATGTCGTCCAAAGTCAAATTAAAAAAAAAATCTATCAAATCAAGAACTATGTAAAAAACTCGAAAGGGTCCATGAGCCCAACTGAACAAAGGAAACCTAAAAAAAAACCTAACTAAAAAGCAACTATATACAAAAAGTGGAGCAGTGTCCGTCGACTCCAAATCATAAGAAAAAACAAAGGAAACCTAAAACTAAAGAACTATATACAAAGGCGGCGGGCAAGTCCAGCGGCTCACTCTGTGGTGTTCCGGGCCAGGGCATCATCGAACTCCTGTTCGATGTCCCGGAGGCGGTCCAGTTCCATGGCCCCGAGGGTCCGCAGGGACGACGCCGTGTCCTCCTCCAACCCCCTGTGGATTGCCTCGAGGCACTCGGCCCGCCTCAGGGCCCTCCGCATGGAGTTCTCCGCCCTGACCATTGTGAGCCGCGCCTCTTCCGCCCGCCGCCGCTCCGCACCTATGGCCTGGCCCAACCGCTGCCACACGGAAGACACTCTCTGTCCTGGGTCCTCCTGCCCTCCGGCCGATGCCTGCCCCTCCGATGTCGAAGGCCCCGAGCCTTCATGGCTCCCACCATGTTGCTGCTGCTGCTCTGCCTCTGCCCGTGCACTGCCTCCTGCTGCCTGCACATCCTCCGCCGGCTGGGGTGCAGTTGTTGATGTGGCCACCCCTGCTGGACGTCCGACTCCCGACTGTGGCAGGGATGCCTCCTCCACCAGCCTGGCCGCACTGTCAGAGGCAGCTCCACAGGGCACCCAGGTGACTGATGGGTGGGAAGATGGCACAGAGGACGACTGGCACGTAGGGGGTCCAGTTGAGGAGGGGGTCGGAGCAAGCCCCAGCAGACGGAGGAATCCGGTCTGGGTGACCTGTCCCAGCAGGCTGAGGCGGTCAACGAGCAATTCGAGATGACGTGCAGTCTCTCCATGAAAAGACTGCAGGTCACCTCGCATGGCCCGTTGACGCAACGCCACACCAGCCAGGACAGGTTCAACCCGGACCTGGATAGCCACGTCCACAGGCAGAGGAAGGCCAGTTGACGTCAGCTCATCCCCTGCCTGAAAACGGGTCTGGACGTAGGCATCCCTGCTGCTGCAAGATGATGCAGGGACAGGATCGGGGACAGGATTGCACACAGGCACCTCCACGGCGGCCTGTGCTGCCTCCTGTCCCTGGTCCTGTACTGCACCACTAGCACCAGTGGGATCCCCACCTCCAGACCCCGTCTCTGGTGCTTGCACGGCCTCCTCCTCCACCAAACCCCCCACCAACCTGGATGACTCCGTGCCATCTTCCCCTGTTGGGCCCTGTGGGGTCCCAGCTGCCCCTTCTGCTGCCGAGGAGTCCAACTCCAACCTCCGCCTCTTGGACCTCCCCCCGGCAGCTGCGGCCTGGGACGCGGCACCGGACTCCTCACTCCCCGACGAGATGACAACACGGGAGGGGAGCCGGGCCTTGCGTCTCCGGCTGGCGGTCGGATCCCCGCCGCTGTGCTCCACAGCACCTTCTCCGCCCTCTTCATCAGTTGACGCTGCAGACAGGGAGAAACAAAACACAGGCATCAGGGCACTGTACAATGGACACATACACACATGACAGTTGCACATGAGTGGCATTGGCAAACCTCAGACATGTCATCACAATCCCCAACACACATGTCATTGCAACTCGCACACATGAGCCATACCACAGCCATATCGCAACTGCCACCACCATCCATACACATACAACAGCATGAGCAGCCAAAGGTGACCCAGACATCACATGCAACACAGGAAGTGCACCACACATGTACACACACCACCACACTTGCATGCATGTGTACACCTCTGCCAAGTGTCGCACTGTTCAGACGGGCATCCATGTCACATCTGCCAATCAGGCTTCCACATACCGCAGTCACATGCATCCATGTTGCATCACTGTTGCACCCTTGTCAAATACACACACATGCACATGTACACAGTGCTCATACATGCAGCCAAAAACAACATACATGCGTGACATCACGGACATGTCTACTTAAATACACATTCATCCAAACATGTGTGCACGCACAACTGCATTTGGCATGCAAGCCTACACACACAAGCACCATCCATGTCTCACACATTACAGCCCTCGCATGTGTCAGCCCCACGGCCCTGGACACCCCCACTCATACTCGACCCCATACAAACAGATGTGCAATCTGCACACTACCAAATAATCACCACACGCACTGCTCACAATCAGGATGCATGTACACTCACCGCTCGACTCCAGACGGGTCTGCTTCTCCAGGACCTGGACGTGGAGCGCTGGGGATATGCGTTCCAGGACCCTCATCTGTTCTTCCGACAAGTGGCCCCGGCGCCCCTTGGCATCCGCTGCCTTCAAGAGGTGCCGGGCCTTGTTCAGGGTCCTGGACCTGAAGTCCTCCCAGTGCTTCCTGACATGTTGGAAGTCGCGGACTGCCACCCCCTCCGCGTTGATGGCAGTCACGATGTCAGTCCAGATCCGAGTCCATCCTTCCTTGTCGGCGCGGGAACTTCCGAAGAGGGCATCATACTGCCCCAGGACCTGCTCCACCAGGACACCAACTTCGGTGGCACTGAAGCTGGTGCCCCTCTGCCTCTCTGGCCGGGGGTTGTCAGTGGTCACAGATGGTGTTTGCCCCGACATGACAACCCCAGAGGCAGGAGTGGGTGGGCAACTGGGTCCTGGGGCTGGGCTGTGGAGCGATGGAATACCAGTCGGGTGTCTTCGGTTCCAGCAGGGGTGGTCACAGCAACAGCACCCCTGGTTGATGTGCAGGCAGCAAATGGCAGTGCACGTGGGCAGCAGGCAGTCAGGCAGCAGCAGATGGCAGGTGGGAGCGTGCTCAGGGCTCTGGGGGGCAGTAGTTCGGCCTTCTGGGCAGGAGCGTGGTCTTCCGTGTGCATACGCGTGGCCAGCTTGATACGGAGTGATTTGGCACGTGAAAAGTCTGCACGTCAGCGTGAAATTCGAGGAAAGGCCCTTAGCGCATAAGCGCGTCAGCACGCATACGCGATTCTATTGGACCAAAGGCCCTCAGCGCGTAAGCGCGTCTGTGACGTGACCCGCACGGGTGTTTCCCACACCGCACGTGATGACAGAGCACACGTGGAAAGACTGCACGTCAGAGTGTCATCGCGTGTTATTGGACAGCACGTCAGAGTGTCATTGCGTGTAATTGGACAAAAGTGCGCGTACACGCGATTGGCCTATGTAAGTGTATATCAGGGGTGCGCGGGCACTTACACACTCAAGTACGTCAGCGCACCTGTATCCCGGGGTGCGTGGGAATTTCCACACGCTATTGGACTGGGTACTGGATTTCAGGGGTGCGCGGGTCACACGCTCGCCTACAACACGCGCAACGCATTAATTTGCGCGCTAACAAAATAACAAGCTCAGACCCAGGATGAACATACCGTTCCTAGCAGCAGTGGGCGTGGGCTACCAAAGGAGGAGGAGGATAGTCAGGGCCAGAATATTCACACCCAGAACCAGCCTTTTCGGGATGCCTGATGACCAGGTGCATGGGAGGTACAGGTTTCCACCACACATTATACTGGACCTGGTGAGTGAGTGGGAGGATGACCTCACATCACCCACCCTGTGCTCCCAAGCACTCAGCCCCCTGGAGAAGGTCCTCAATGTACTGCACTTCTTGGCCACAGGATCATTTCGGCGGACAAGTGCCATTGTGGGTGGGGTATCACAGGCCACCCAGTCACGCTGCCTACACCAGGTCTTGAACATCATCACTGCACGCCCATCAGTCCGCAGGCACATATACCTGCCCAGAACACCTGCAGAAAGGCATGCTGCCGCCCTGGATTTTACGGTGTGGCACGATTCCCCCAAAGTGCTAGGTGCCATTGACTGCACCCATGTGGCTCTACGTCCCCCCAGGGCATCAGAGCACATCTATAGGAACCGCAAGCACTGGCATTCCATCAACGTGCAGGTAGTATGTAATGCCAAGGGAATCATCACCTCAGTATTTGCCAACTATCCCGGGTCAACCCACGACAGCTTCATTTATCGAATGTCCACCCTAAGCCGGGACCTAGAAGCTGGGCGGCATGGCGATACATGGCTGCTTGGTGAGTATGAATGCCACTGCACATGCATGCATGTCAGATACTGAGCAAGGTCACAACCCCACCAATGATACCAATCACCACCTCCACAGGGGACAGTGCCTACCCTCTCAGCCCCCACATGATGACGCCAATTCGGAACCCAACCACGCCACCCCAGGTAAGATATAACACAGCCCACATTACAACCCGGGGCATAGTGGAGCGCACATTCGGAGTGCTAAAGTCACGCTTTCGCTCCCTTGACCGTTCTGGCGGGCAGCTGTTGTACGCTCCCCCAGTAGTGTGCAGGATCATAGCAGCATGTGTCCTGCACAACGTTGCAACACGCCGGGGCCTGGCCGTGGACATGGTGGTGGCCCCACATCCCCAACCACATGCCCAAGCCGCTGCGCATAGGAGGGGAAAGGGCATGGGGGGAGGCAGCCCGTACACAGCTAGTGGCTAATTACTTCACATAGAAATCACACCCCTGTGGAGTGCACACTGCCCTGGCACATTCCATCTGACAATCAATGATGACTCAACCTGACACTGATCCTGAATGTCTGGAGAATGAACCGTGAAAACCATATCAGCCTGAGATTGTTCACCTGGAAGTGTCACAATGTGTGCATCCCTACCCACACAGACACCACCAATGCAGTTTTGTGAAGTAACACATTCAAGCAGCTAAAATGAATACCCACTTGCAAAATGCAACAAGAGGACTGTGCCATGTCAGCCAACCCATCCCCAGCACCGCCACACGACACACCGTGCCATGTCATGCTATTTGCAGGTAAACAAACTAATCCCCACAACATGACACTAGTGTCACATGTAGAGTGTCCCTAATTGAAACTTGCAACACCTGAAATGCTCACAGTAATGCAGGACCAACAACAAACTTGAGCAGGTACTACCATCAACATGACATCACAAATGTTATATATTAGTAGTCTCACCACCTGGAAATGCCTGCACTCCCACCACTACCAACTGTGCAGTGTTGGCGCCATGTAGAGTTGTAGGTGCACTGCTGCCAACATGGACCCCATCTCCAAACTAGAGGGCCTTGTGTAGACATGAGGAAGGGACCTGCAAATTTGGAGGTAGACACAGATGATGAGTTACACATCAATGCAACATGCAGTGTACAACACAACAGCAATATGCACTAGGAATGTATACACAGTATTGACTAGACTACCCACACATGTAGTGGGAGTCCAATGTCACCATGTACGTCAATGTCACTTGGGCACACCCTTTGCAAGCCCATGGAAACGGGAAGCAGGAGGGGTGTGTGTGACTCTAACCCAAGCATCTGAACCAAATACATGACAAGCCTGCATGTGCCCAGCCACAATGCAGCGTATGCCCACAGGAACCACGGAAGCCAACAAATTGTCCCAAAAAAAATGGGAAAAAAATAAATAAAAATAAAAATAAAAATAAAAATAAAAATAAAAAAAAATAAAAAATGGCCATTGATGGGCCCAAGGGGGTTGGGGAGGCCACCCAGGAGGTCCGAGGACAGGATCCACACCAGAACCCACCTGCGTGGATCCTGGGAAAAAAAAACACCTCCATGGGCTCATGGCCCACACGGCTACCCTATTGTGGGAGTATCACTGCTGTCGCTATTATCACCCTGTGCAGCTGCATCCGGAGGTGGTTGCACTATGGGAGGCAGCCCACGCAAGGCCCTAGTCTGCTCCTCCATGGCTGCAAGCATGCGGGTGTGGTAGGTCTGGTTCTGGAGGATGAGTGTGCGGAGGTCCCCATGCAACAACTCACGGGATGCCCGGACTTCCGCCCTCGTTGCCTGCATCTCAGCTGAGAGCGTACGGGTGAGACGCTCCAGCTGCTGTTCTGTCCTTTGGTGTGTTGAAGCCTCAAGCTCAACAAGAGTCGTCCTGAGGTGAAGGAGCTCCTGCCTCAGGGCTTCCCTGTGGCCCTGGGACTCTATGGTGATGGCCTCCTGCAGAGTCGCCAGTGCCGCCCGCCTGTCCCTGTTGGACGCCAACATGTCCTCCCTGTGTGACTGGCAGATGGAGTCGGTTGCCTGCTGTAGTTGCTCCATCAGCCTTTCAGGGGGGACAATGGAAGTGGCCACCCTATCCATGGCCTGAGCCATCATCTCGGATGATGCTGCCTGTTGGGTTGCCATACCGTAAATGGATTGCTCCCATGCGGTATTGCCAGGTGGCGTACGGCCACCACGTCGGCGGGCACCACACCTGTCTGGGGCAAGGCGAACTGCGCCTTGCTGTGCCGGCACTGCCTGAGGCTGCAGGACTGCATTCCCCCTCTGATCTGCTGGCCCAGGAACAGGATCAGATGTCGCAGAGTGTGACCCTGCATCCGTAACCACCAAAGGCGTAGCTGCCAACACTGACATCCCCATTGAGGGTTCTGACCCTGGTGCAGGTGGGTGGGACAGAACAGAATCCCTCCCTGGAACACTCACCTGCGACGGCACGTAGGTCTCATCCGAATCAACACCTGAGTACAGCTCGGGGGAGGTGCAGCTAGAGACACTCCTTGAGAGCACGACCTGCAGCAGTTGTGGGTTCTCACCCACCACCACACCACGTCCCTCACTGGTGGTTGGTCGGCCCTCGGACCCCTCCTGCGTCTGCACCATCTCCACAACCCCAGCAGTATCAGGTGCGTCTTCCCCTGCAAAGACATAAAAACAAAGAAATGGAAACAGGCATTAGCACCATGGCACACAATGAGGGCTGAGAAGCAAGAGAACCAGTACTTGATTGACACATGTCCCACATGACTAAAACCCTCCCATGCATGCACCCTCACTGCATATGAAGGGCAGGCAAATGGCACACACTGATGACACCAAGATGGAAGATGAACACATTTTCTGCATGCTGCCTGGCAGTGGCATCACACATTGGCCTGTGATTGTCAGGTGAAACACACATGCCATCACACAGATGCCATGTACCATTGCTATTGAGTGAAGATGGAGAGGAGGGCAGCACCTATTCATTCAGTCCAGTTCCCGCATGTAATAGCTTTTCTAATTCAAACAGGTCAGATTTTTCACCTGGAGCTGCCAGTCCGAAATGGTCCAATTGCACAGGGACATGTGTGAACAAATGATATCCAGGTAACAAAGTCACTCCACATTACCATAGCCATGTCAGACATGTGACTAGAGGACTGCGAAATGCCTAGTAAAAGTGGTGGAATGCAAACAATCTGACTGAATGAACTGTTAAAAATAAGCAACAATGTTGTGGCAAGGTGACACTTCAAGGGCAACTGGCGTGAAGTTGGGCTAGATGTCTACTGTTGGCAGAAGGGATACTGCTATGGCCAAATGCAGCTGCGCAGGATGTATTGCATGAAGCACATGGCTGACCCATACGACTCAGGCGCACACACTCTCACCTGGCACACAAACAGAAGCCCTCACACACACCATGCACATGGATGACACACACATGCATGTGCACTCACCGGACAATGCCTCGTAATCAGGCAGATCTCCCACGCCTTGGATCTGTTCCTCCGTGACGTAGGTCCCAGCGACTGACTCATGTGGAGTGAGTTCTACTACTGGAGACCCACCTCCAGTCACTAGAGTTGCGGCATGACTTGAGGCCAGCTTACTCTTTGCCCTGCGCTTTAGGTCATTCCAGCGCTTATAGCAATCATTAGCTGTGCGCCTCACGATTCCAAGGGCACTTACGATGTCCGCAACGGTCTGCCAGTGTGCCTGGCGTTGTGCAGGTGTGGTCTTGGATCCTGCAACAATGACCATCTCGTTGTCATGTGCGGACACATACTCGACAAGTGCATTCAGTTCGTCATCCGTGAAGCTGGGCTTCCTCGACGGGCCGTACTGTGTAGCCGTGTCTGGGGCATCAGCCTGTGCCGGACGAGCACTCTTCCTCTTCCGCTTGGAAGGTGGTGGTGATCCTGAGTGTCCTGCGCCGCTCTGGACACTAGGGGCAGGAGCCCTGGTGGACTCTGTATCAGGAGTGTGGGATTGCACACTCAGCATGGGAGTTGGTGCAGGCATTGGCTCAAGTGTGATGGTGTCCGGGGGAATGTCAGCAGGATGGACTAGGACCGACACTGTCCTGGCTGGGTGTGTGAGGGCTGGGGTGGATGGAGCCGCAGCTGCCCCTGCAGCCTCTCCGCCCTGCCTACTTGGGGCAGCAGATGACCTTGCTGCCCCAGATGCACGTGGCATGGTGACATCAAAGTGCACCAGCGCACGTGTCATAGGCCTGCTGACCTGGAAGTCAGCCATGGAGTCAGCCAGGTCTGGTGCCACAATGGGCTGGTCCAACAAGGGCTGAGCATGGATGGTGTCAGCCACATCAGCCTCAACGGGAGGGGGGGGGATTATGGGTGCCCTTGACTGGTCCTCCACACATGGGGGGACAGGCTCACCCTGCACGTAACGACCACGTCCCCTACCGGATCCACCACGGCCACCACTTGTGGCTCTTCCACCTTTGCCACCCTTACGGAATCCTCGCCTCCCAGCCATGGCACTGATGTAAATGTGCGTATGGGAGTGGCTGTAAACTATTGTCCTGGGCAATTGGGGGTCAAAGGGGTTGAGTACCAGATGGTAATTGTACCCTAGTGCTCTTGCAAGGCTGAATGTAACCCCTGGGGAAAGATGACGGGTCACGCTACGCACAGGAGCCCCAAAAAAGGGAGATGACGTGCACGCAACCCCTCCTAGACCACGTGTGCAGAAAGAAAAACCTGCACTACGCTGTGGCACCCAGTAACACAAGAATGAACGTATGCGTGTCACACGCAGCCTAGAATGACCTCTGAAGGGGTAGGCTACACACGGGGCAAGCACAGATGTTAGATACGTGCGTGACTCACCGTCTGCCAGGTAAAAGAGCGTGAAAAAGGAGCGCGTTTGGTTGGCAACACCCCCGCCAAAAGAAGATTTGTACGCTGTCTGAGGAGAGAGGACAACAGTAGAAGGGAACACTGTTTGAGGGAACAGGCCCAGGTAAACCAGTAAAAGAGAAAAAAGAGAAAAAGCTGTCAGAGGTAACAGGGAATACGAACTTGAAACGCCGTGAAGTAAATCGCGTGTGAAACGACAAGAAGTACAGAATTCACCCACTCGCTCTCCACGAAAAGCACGTACAAGGAAATTGGGTTCTACACGTACCTTTTATACAGGCCCACACGTCCAGTGTCACTTACGCGGCGTGTACGCGCTAGGGCCATTTCCACCAATTACACGCTTTGTCACTTCTGCGTGTAGGGCCATTTCCACTAATTACACGCTTTGTCACTGCCGCGTGTACGCGCTAGGCCCATTCCCACCAATTACACGCAATGACACTCTGACGTGCTGTCCAATAACACGCGATGACACTCTGACGTGCAGTCTTTCCATGTGTGCTCTGCCATCACGTGCGGTGTGGGAAACACCCGTGCGGGTCACGTCACAGACGCGCTTACGCGCTGAGGGCCTTTGGTCCAATAGAATCGCGTATGCGTGCTGACGCGCTTACGCGCTAAGGGCCTTTCCTCGAATTTCACGCTGACGTGCAGACTTTTCACGTGCCAAATCACTCCGTATCAACCTGGCCACGCGTATGCACACGGAAGACCACGCTCCTGCCCAGAAGGCCGAACTACTGCCCCCCAGATCCCCGAGCACGCTCCCACCTGCCATCTGCTGCTGCCTGACTGCCTGCTGCCCACGTGCACTGCCATTTGCTGCCTGCACATCAGCCAGGGGTGCTGTTGCTGTGACCACCCCTGCTGGAACCGAAGACTCCCGACTGGTATTCCATCGCTCCACAGCCCAGCCCCAGGACCCAGTTGCCCACCCACTCCTGCCTCTGGGGTTGTCATGTCGGGGCAAACGCCATCTGTGACCACTGACAACCCCCGGCCAGAGAGGCAGAGGGGCACCAGCTTCAGTGCCACCGAAGTTGGTGTCCTGGTGGAGCATGTCCTGGGGCAGTATGATGCCCTCTTCGGAAGTTCCCGCGCCGACAAGGAAGGACGGACTCGGATCTGGACTGACATCGTGACTGCCATCAACGCGGAGGGGGTGGCAGTCCGCGACTTCCAACATGTCAGGAAGCGCTGGGAGGACTTCAGGTCCAGGACCCTGAACAAGGCCCGGCGCCTCTTGAAGGCAGCGGATGCCAAGGGGCGCCGGGGCCACTTGTCGGAAGAACAGATGAGGGTCCTGGAACGCATATCCCCAGCGCTCCACGTCCAGGTCCTGGAGAAGCAGACCCGTCTGGAGTCGAGCGGTGAGTGTACATGCATCCTGATTGTGAGCAGTGCGTGTGGTGATTATTTGGTAGTGTGCAGGTTGCACATCTGTTTGTATGGGGTCGAGTATGGGTGGGGGTGTCCAGGGCCGTGGGGCTGACACATGCGAGGGCTGTAATGTGTGAGACATGGATGGTGCTTGTGTGTGTAGGCTTGCATGCCAAATGCAGTTGTGTGTGCACACATTTTTGGATGAATGTGTATTTAAGTAGACATGTCCGTGATGTCACGCATGTATGTTGTTTTCGGCTGCATGTATGAGCACTGTGTACATGTGCATGTGTGTGTATTTGACAAGGGTGCAACAGTGATGCAACATGGATGAATGTGACTGCGGTATGTGGAAGCCTGATTGGCAGATGTGACATGGATGCCCGTCTGAACAGTGCGACACTTGGCAGAGGTGTACACATGCATGCAAGTGTGGTGGTGTGTGTACATGTGTGGTGCAATTCCTGTGTTGCATGTGATGTCTGGGTCACCTTTGGCTGCTCATGCTGTTGTATGTGTATGGATGGTGGTGGCAGTTGCGATATGGCTGTGGTATGGCTCATGTGTGCGAGTTGCAATGACATGTGTGTTGGGGATTGTGATGACATGTCTGAGGTTTGCCAATGCCACTCATGTGCAACTGTCATGTGTGTATGTGTCCATTGTACAGTGCCCTGATGCCTGTGTTTTGTTTCTCCCTGTCTGCAGTGTCAACTGATGAAGAGGGCGGAGAAGGTGCTGTGGAGCACAGCGGCGGGGATCCGACCGCCAGCCGGAGACGCAAGGCCCGGCTCCCCTCCCGTGTTGTCATCTCGTCGGGGAGTGAGGAGTCCGGTGCCGCGTCCCAGGCCGCAGCTGCCGGGGGGAGGTCCAAGAGGCGGAGGTTGGAGTTGGACTCCTCGGCAGCAGAAGGGGCAGCTGGGACCCCACAGGGCCCAACAGGGGAAGATGGCACGGAGTCATCCAGGTTGGTGGGGGGTTTGGTGGAGGAGGAGACCGTGCAAGCACCAGAGACGGGGTCTGGAGGTGGGGATCCCACTGGTGCTAGTGGTGCAGTCCAGGACCAGGGACAGGAGGCAGCACAGGCCGCCGCGGAGGTGCCTGTGTGCAATCCTGTCCCCGATCCTGTCCCTGCATCATCTTGCACCAGCAGGGATGCCTACGTCCAGACCCGTTTTCAGGCAGGGGATGAGCTGACGTCAACTGGCCTTCCTCTGCCTGTGGACGTAGCTATCCAGGTCCGGGTTGAGCCTGTCCTGGCTGGTGTGGCGTTGCGTCAACGGGCCATGCGAGGTGACCTGCAGTCTTTTCATGGAGAGACTGCACGTCATCTCGAATGGCTCGTTGACCGCGTCAGCCTGCTGGGACAGGTCACCCAGACCGGATTCCTCATTCTGATGGGGCTTGCTCCGACCCCCTCCTCAACTGGACCCCCTACGCGCCAGTCGTCCTCTGTGCCATTTTCCCACCCATCAGTCACCTGGGTGCCCTGTGGAGCTGCCTCTGACAGTGCGGCCAGGCTGGTGGAAGAGGCATCCCTGCCACAGGCGGGAGTCGGACGTCCAGCAGGGGTGGCCACATCAACAACTGCACCCCAGCTGGCGGAGGATGTGCAGGCAGCAGGAGGCAGTGCACGGGCAGAGGCAGAGCAGCAGCAGCAACATGGTGGGAGCCATGAAGGCTCGGGGCCTTTGACATCGGAGGGGCAGGCATCGGCCGGAGGGCAGGAGGACCCAGGACAGAGAGTGTCTTCCGTGTGGCAGCGGTTGGGCCAGGCCATAGGTGCGGAGCGGCGGCGGGCGGAAGAGGCGCGGCTCACAATGGTCAGGGCGGAGAACTCCATGCGGAGGGCCCTGAGGCGGGCCGAGTGCCTCGAGGCAATCCGCAGGGGGTTGGAGGAGGACACGGCGTCGTCCCTGCGGACCCTCGGGGCCATGGAACTGGACCGCCTCCGGGACATCGAACAGGAGTTCGATGATGCCCTGGCCCGGAACACCACGGAGTGAACCGCTGGACTTGCCTGCCGCCTTTGTATATAGTTCTTTAGTTTTAGGTTTCCTTTGTTTTTTCTTATGATTTGGAGTCGACGGACACTGCTCCACTTTTTGTATATAGTTGCTTTTTAGTTAGGTTTTTTTTTAGGTTTCCTTTGTTCAGTTGGGCTCATGGACCCTTTCGAGTTTTTTACATAGTTCTTGATTTGATAGATTTTTTTTTTAATTTGACTTTGGACGACATTTTTTTGGATTATTATTTGCAGTTCTTTATTTTTATACGGACATGCAGCTTGATTTTTTTTACTTCCCATTGTAGTTTGTTTCATTTCTTTAGCATTCTTTCTTTTTTTCAATACAATTTTGTTTTCATACTTCACTGTGTGGTATCATCTCATTGGTTTCATGCATGTCATGTTGGGTGTTTTCCCATTCAATTGCAAACATTGTGTGTGACGGACATGGGTTCATTAGCTTCATGAACATTGGGGGTGTGACATGTAATTTCCATTTCCATGTGGGTGAATGGGTTACTTGGTAGGGCTTTTTGGCTGTGGAGGCTGACCATAACGCACATGATTGGGGATTGTGAGGACCTGGTCGAGGGTGCCCCTGCACTGCTAGGGGGTGGGGGGGGGTGGGAGACATGAGTGGGGGCCTGGTGGTGCTGCCCCTGCACTGCTGGGGGTGGGGGTGGTGGGAGACATGAGTGGGGGCCTGGTGGAGGGTGCCCCTGCACGGCTGGGGGGTGGGGGTGGTGGGAGACATGAGTGGGGGCCTGGTGGGGGCTGCCCCTGCACTGCTGGGGGGTGGGGGTGGTGGGAGACATGAGTGGGGGCCTGGTGGAGGGAGCCCCTGGATGCTGGGGGGTGGGGGTGCAAGGGGACATGAGTGGGGGCCTGGTGGTGCTGCCCCTGCACTGCTGGGGGGTGGGGGCGGTGGGAGACATGAGTGGGGGCCTGGTGGAGGGTGCCCCTGGATGCTGGGGGGTGGGGGTGCAGGGGGACATGAGTGGGGGCCTGGTGGTGCTGCCCCTGCACTGCTGGGGTGTGGGGGTGGTGGGAGACATGAGTGGGGGCCTGGTGGAGGGTGCCCCTGGTAGCTGGGGGGTGGGGGTGGTGGGAGACATGAGTGGGGGCCTGGTGGAGGGTGCCCCTGGATGGTGGGGGGTGGGTGTGGTGGGAGACATGAGTGGGGGCCTGGTGGTGCTGCCCCTGCACTGCTGGGGGATGGGGGTGGTGGGAGACATGAGTGGGGGCCTGGTGGAGGGTGCCCCTGGTGGCTGGGGGGTGGGGGTGGAGGGAGACATGAGTGGGGGCCTGGTGGGGGCTGCCCCTGCACTGCTGGGGGGTGGGGGTGGTGGGAGACATGAGTGGGGGCCTGGTGGAGGGTCCCCCTGCACTGCTGGGGGGTGGGGGGGTGGGAGACATGAGTGGGGGCCTGGTGGAGGCTGCCCCTGGTGGCTGGGGGGTGGGGGTGGTGGGAGACATGAGTGGGGGCCTGGTGGAGGCTGCCCCTGCACTGCTGGGGGGTGGGGGTGGTGGGAGACATGAGTGGGGGCCTGGTGGAGGGTGCCCCTGCACTGCTGGGGGGTGGGGGTGGTGGTAGACATGAGTGGGGGCCTGGTGGAGGGTGCCCCTGCACGGCTGGGGGGTGGGGGTGGTGGGAGACATGAGTGGGGGCCTGGTGGAGGGTGCCCCTGCACGGCTGGGGGTGGGTGTGGTGGGAGACATGAGTGGGGGCCTGGTGGGGGCTGCCCCTGCACTGCTGGGGGGTGGGGGTGGTGGGAGACATGAGTGGGGGCCTGGTGGAGGCTGCCCCTGCACTGCTGGGGGGTGGGGGTGGTGGGAGACATGAGTGGGGGCCTGGTGGAGGGTGCCCCTGGATGCTGGGGGGTGGGGGTGCAGGGGGACATGAGTGGGGGCCTGGTGGTGCTGCCCCTGCACTGCTGGGGGGTGGGGGTGGTGGGAGACATGAGTGGGGGCCTGGTGGGGGCTGCCCCTGCACTGCTGGGGGGTGGGGGTGGTGGGAGACATGAGTGGGGGCCTGGTGGAGGCTGACCCTGCACTGCTGGGGGGTGGGGGTGGTGGGAGACATGAGTGGGGGCCTGGTGGAGGGTGCCCCTGGATGCTGGGGGGTGGGGGTGCAGGGGGACATGAGTGGGGGCCTGGTGGTGCTGCCCCTGCACTGCTGGGGGGTGGGGGTGGTGGGAGACATGAGTGGGGGCCTGGTGGAGGGTGCCCCTGCACGGCTGGGGGGTGGGGGTGGTGGGAGACATGAGTGGGGGCCTGGTGGGGGCTGCCCCTGCACTGCTGGGGGGTGGGGGTGGTGGGAGACATGAGTGGGGGCCTGGTGGAGGCTGCCCATGCACTGCTGGGGGGTGGGGGTGGTGGGAGACATGGGTGGGGGCCTGGTGGAGGGTGCCCCTGGATGCTGGGGGGTGGGGGTGCAGGGGGACATGAGTGGGGGCCTGGTGGAGGGTGCCCCTGCACGGCTGGGGGGTGGGGGTGGTGGGAGACATGAGTGGGGGCCTGGTGGGGGCTGCCCCAGCACTGCTGGGGGGTGGGGGTGGTGGGAGACATGAGTGGGGGCCTGGTGAAGGCTGCCCCTGCACTGCTGGGGGTGGGGGTGGTGGGAGACATGAGTGGGGGCCTGGTGGGGGCTGGCCATGGTGGCTGCGGGTGGGGGTGGTGGGAGACATGCATTGTTGATCAGTAGTGCAAGGTGACATGTGGGTTGGCTGGGGGGCATGCCCATGGTGGATGGGCTGCCTGCGGGACATGAGCAGGGGTGCAGGGTAGTCCCCCGTGGTGTGGGCTGGCTGCTGTGGCCGTGGAGGTTGTGGAGCGTACACCTTGGAGGACCCACACGGCCAATTCACGTGTAGTACTCCCCAGAACCCCTGAAATACACATACCCTGCTGAAATCGCGTGTGGAACTTCCCGCGCACCCCTGAAATACACGTACCCTGCTGAGATCGCGTGTGGAACTTCCCGCGCACCCCTGAAATACACGTACCCTGCTGAAATCGCGTGTGGAACTTCCTGCGCACCCCAGAAATAAATGTACGCTGCTGAAATCGCGTGTGGAACTTCCCGCGCACCCCTGAAATGCACGTACCCTGCTCAAATCGCGTGTGGTACTTCCCACGCACCCCTGAAATACACATACCCTGCTGAAATCGCGTGTGGAACTTCCCGCGCACCCCTGAAATACACGTACCCTGCTCGCACTGGGCCAATCGCGTGGGGAACTTCCCGCGCACCCATGTAATACACGTACCCTGCCGAAATTGCGTGTGAGACTTCCCGCGCACCCCGGTATACACGCACACGTAATTTTTTGTCAGCGGGTGTCCGTGTTTGTGGGTACCCCTTTGCACGTCATTTGTCCTGGAGGGCCACAGTATAGGACATTCTTCATGGCTGTATATAGGTGCTATTTGTTGGCGCACCTTTTGGCGCACATTTCTTCCAGGCGCAGAGACGCTACCGCCTGCTTTCTTGTGGCGGTCTTGTTTGTGCCTGTGCGCTGGTTTGATCGTGCGCTTTTTTGCCCTACTCTATTCCATGAATACGTGTTGTAGGTGAGCGTGTGGGCGTTCCGCGCACTTGTACCCTGTACTTCCCCCGTGACGCCCACGTTTTGGCAAGTTGTTCCCCATTCCGAGTGTTACGCCCTGTGTTCCGCCTACTTTTGTTGCGTGCGCCGCGCTATGTGCGATTTTCGCTGTGGCCTGTGCGATTTTCGCTGTGACCTGGCGCACGCTGTTAGATGGCCTGTGTGCCAACGTGCGCCGCGCACTTTTTTTTCGCACATCCGATGGTTTTCTCGCGCACGGCCTTCCATGAATCGATGTGCGCTGCTTTTTTGTGCGATTTTCGCACTTGCACTGCGATTTTCGCTATTCCACTGCGATTCGCCCGTTTTTGGCCACTTGCGCCACGCTAATTATTCCATGAATCGGCCTGTCTGTGTGTGTGTGTTAACAGAATGTCCGCAGATCCGGCTGGATGAGGTGAGTCCTTTATTTAAGCCTGCGGAGTACAGGACCACTTCAACTCACTTCTGCCCACTCGCCCCACTGACACATATTCCTGGGTTAACAACACTCCATCTAGAATCCAGACCAAGTCACATCATAACAAATCTCCCTCCCCTCACAGAATGCACAAAGTTGACTACCTACACCCAAACAACTAAAGTGAACATGAAAAGGAGTCAGTGCTGGAAATGGAAATCATTTACTGGGGGAACCCTCTCATCCTTCGAAGGGTGGGCCGTGGGGAACTGGGGGCAGACTGTGCAGGGGCAGGGCCAAGGGGCGGGCTTCAGGCATGATCATGCAATACATTATGATATGGTATGATATGGCATTTATAACGCAGCTATACACAAGTGTTTCAAGGTTTGACGAGGCAAGAGAGGGGAAACAGAGGGAAGACAGAGACAGCAATCCTACTAGGCCAGGTGACATTTTATGCAGGGGAGCGGGGACGGGGAAAAGTTCACATAACCCAATCCTGCCAATTTGCATTCAAGCAAAGAGCATTATGGGAACATAAGAATGTCCACAATTTTAAATTTGAATCAAGTTTAGTGATTCAGTAAGAAACCCTTTTGAGCGAATAATGGAAATTGGGTTCTGCAGTTTTGATTGGTCACCTTACTCAATCTAAGAAAAAAATGCCTGTGCATTGCAAGACATATATAGCAGTTTGGAAAGCAGTAACACGTATGTCAGGCTATGACTGTTTCTGTATTCAGTTTCCCACATGCCAAGTATGCTGAAGGTGACTGCTTGTTGAAATGTGGGTTGCAAAGGATTATGGGAGAGCCGTGAGTGTAATGGGCATGTCCCTGCGGTCTGGAGACAGGGCAGTGCTCTAAAAAGACTTGTCACGCTGCTCCCTCTTGTTCTGGCCCGTTTCCTGTGCTGAAAGGGATAACATTAAAGGCATCCTAACATAGCTAATACTTCCATATAGTATAGCATCCAAGCCGTATTATACCATATGAATATGTGGGAATCTACTGTATCTGTGGAGACCATGGATATGCATTGGAGAGCAGAGCAGGAAACCCCACATTCCAGATGATGCGCTGAACCATTCCAGAGTAGGGTGGATGCAGAGAAACCCACAGGAACACTGTTTCACGGGGTTTCCCTGCATCCACGTCGTTCTGCTTTATGTTACTGTGTTTCTTTGTAACACTTTTCTCCTTGCTCACTAAATAACCTGTCAGACCATAATGATTAATATTTATCAGCACCGACATTCATTGGCCTAGCGTTGAAAAGCTCTCCAAACGCCATCATTTTATTGTGAACATGCAATGGTGTGCAGGAGTCTACTCACCTGAAAGTAGGCAGCCATTTTGTTTAGGAGCGACTTGGACAATATCTGAAATGTTGTCTTCTAGGCAGCCCCGTAAGCCCTGCTTATGAGTTGGCCCTTTGTGTTTGGAAAGTGATGGACGCAATGGGAGAGATGGGATGTTACCTTATACTATGCCAAATCACCACCACAGCAGGTTCAGAGTGCCTAGGCTTGTCCGTGGAGTGGCGTAATGTGCCCTCACTAGTGGTATCCAGTGCAGGATCTGCAGGAGAAAGGAAAATTAGCGAGGGGAAGACAACAGAATGGAAAAGCAGGACATAGATGCTTCAAACATAGGGAGAGAGGGATGCAGATGGGAAGAATGATGTGTTACTGCATGGGTGCATGACAGTAGTGGTCGGTGGACCGTCACTCTCCAAATGGGAGGTGGCAGATATATGCAGAAGTGTTGTGATAATTGGTGTGAGTCTCCAGGGCAGATTTTGGAGACGTGTTAGCTAGTACACAATGTAATGTTGGATGCATGAAGGAGTGTGCTGCGTCAATTCTGGAAGTCGGATGCCTTATTTACCCCCACCGCTCCGCATTTACCCCAGATCAAAACCCAGAATGTTCATTCTGGGACAACCATTTTGGAATGAGAGTATGTTCTGAACGGTGGCTGCTCTAGGATAAAAGCTGTAGACTGGCTTCCTGCAAGTTCTTTTTTTAAGTTTGTTTTATTAGTGTTTTGGTTTCCATTTAAACCTTTCCACTATACAAAAGATTTTTTTTAAAAACGTATATATATCCAATCCATAAATGTAGAAACAGATAAAATAAGAAAAGTAAATAACATTTTAAAATAATTTTCTTACAAAAATTTCAAGACAATACTAAAACATATCTCATTACAATAGAACATTCAACATGCAAACACATCTAAAATCATCCAATATAATTGGAGAAATCTTCCTATCCTATTGCCCCTCATTATATCTGCCCAAAGAATATGGTGGCCTTCCGTGGAGCTAAGGTCCTGGATAAAAATTAAGGGGTGGTACTTTAAACGGGCCGTTGCTTCACAGAACAAGACTAGATGTGAAATGGTCTCCTTGTATTTGGAATTCTTACACACACTACATGTTCTGTTCTGTTCCTTTAACGCTAACCTCAGCCCTGTGATTTCCAAAGAAGGGAGTAGGTTCATTTTAAATCTTATGTAAATTGCTCTTGCGTTGGGAAACAAAGAATATGTATTTTAGAAACAACCTATTTCTCCTCCTCGGAAAGCACCCATACTCCTTATATAAGGAATAGGCCCCCAGACAATCAACAGTCAAGGACCAGTCTAAGTCAAAGAGTTTTCTCTTAATTAGTTCTGGAGTTTTCCTTAAGTTTATTTCTTGCTGAGAGAATCTTTTCAGTTTACAGTCATACCTGTATCAAAACCACATAGGGATAGAATGTACTTTTCATTTAGCAGAAGTGGAAGGACTCAAAGAAGGAACGGGAAGGCGGAACAAACAATTTATGATAGAGGTGCAATTTCGACAAGGAAACTCTGGCTGCTAGACAAATCAGCCCAAACTCGTGACAAATTACACAGTTTGAGACACAGAGGGGCACACCTAATCCCATCTTCTATATAGTGCCCTAAAAAGAGTTAAAAATGGGCCATGATTATATAAGGAACATTCCAGACCGTATATTAGTCATGGCACCACTTTCACCAAATAATCTTGCAGCGGGAGCAAAGAAAAACTACACACCGAGATGAGCAGTCTCTTAAACTGAGCAATAAAGATTTTACTTTCAAAAGATCTTCCAGAGCCCGCCCTCAGGCTCCCTATATGTTAGATTATAGCCCAAGTACCTCAGGGAATGGGTACAAGTAAGGCGTGCATTACCCACTCCCCATCCCATCCCATCACCTTAGGCTTTCGTGTTTTTTTGTGAAAATGACAATTCTCGACTTGTTATCATTGACTATGAGGTTATTCCCTTCAGCATAAAATGCAAAAACTGTTAGTTTACATTGTAATCCAACAGGGGTCAAGTCAAAGAATAATACCTTCTCAGCAAAAGCCAACCCGCTTCTTATCCATGAGCCACGTCTGATGGGAAGGGAGTTAATGGATTCCAAAAGCTTCTCAATGTCTGCTAGGTATGTGCTGAAAGGAAGAGGGGCTAAAAGGCAGCCCTGTCTTAGATCCAAGGAGGTAGCTATAGGTCTTCAGAAAGCATTATCTTTAGAGAGCCTGATCTTAACACAATGGTTGTGCTGAAATATACAAATCAATTTTGCCAAAGGAGGAGGCCCCTCTTTCTTATCAATTGATGCCACAGCATGTGTCTGTTTACTCTGTCAAAGGCACTAGTGTGGTCTAAGGAAGCCATGCAAACTGTGCCTGTAGCGCCCCTGCCACCGAGGCCCAAATATGGGCAAACATGGCTCCATTCAAAATGCTTCTGACACGTTTTCAAAGCCAATTTGGCTGGGAACCAAAATATTAAGTTTGTTCATCTAAAACTCCAATTCCCTAAGGACAACGGCAGCGAAAATGTTACAGACAGCAGCTAAAAGGGCGATAGGTAAATAGTTGTATGGATTAGACCTATCACCCTTTTTTAATATATAGGGGTTATGTAAGATACACTCCACGTGGGAGGCAGAACCTCTGTATTCAAAATCTCTCTAATGAGATGGGCAAGAATGGAAGCCCAAGGAGCTGGCTCATGCTTCAAAGTTAATGGGGCCATATCATTGGGTCCTGGGGTCCTGGACCTTTTACTCTTCTTTATTACCAGAGCAATATCCTCTAGGCCTAAGGAAGTCAATGAGATGGCCTCCGATATATATCCACAGGCATATGATATGATACGGTATTTATAACGTGCCTATACATATGTGTTTCAAGGCGCTACGAAGCAAGGGAGGGCGAACAGAGGGAGGACAGAGACAACGATCTTACTAGGCCAGGTGACATTGAGATTGCGCAAGTGCAGGGGAGAGTTGTGGGGGAATGGGGAGGGGGCAGTGCAGTATATAGGATAAACAGTAAAATAAAGAAATACAGAAATAAAAAAAACAATAAATAAAAGTGCAGCCAGCTGGTGGCAAGAGCAAGGGTAAGTGCAGCCATCAGGTGTTTTATGCATGTAGGGGCTGTAGGGATACAAGCAGTCCCCAAGTGCATAGGTTTCCAGGGAGGCAGTGCAGGTGTGCCACTGGCGGGGAGGAGACCTCGTCCCTAGATCAGAGGGTAGCCAGGCAACCAGGGCAGTTTCAGCCAGGAGATCCGCAGGGGAGAGCAAGAGAAAGCAGAAGCAAAGAGGAAGGTCTTGAGGGAGATCACCATCCTAATTGTCCCAGAGTCCATAACAGTAGAAGCATGTTGGGCTACCGAGTTATCCTCACTAATTACAGAGGATTCCTCCACCAAGTCTTTCTCTGCATTCTTGCTTGTAAGTTTCCAAAATGGTGCTACATCTTGTTTTAGTAAATGTCCCACTACCAATTGGCTATCTTTAAAGCACAATTGACATTTTAAGCTTTTAACAGTTTCTATATCACTGCTCGATTTTCCTCTTTTCAACATTGGCTTGTTCTTCAGATAGAATAAGGCCGAGGATGTGTTGTTGTTGTTGTTGCTTTCACCAATCTGCCATCACACTGGTGTAAATGATTCTTCTTCTTAAGTAGTAGACCCCTCTGGGTAGCTTTCGCTAAACAATCGGCCACCCTTAACGTTATTATTCCCACAGGGAAAAGGATCAAACATATTCAAAGTTGCTAGAGCCGCCCTTACATGCGTCGTGAATCTATTAAGGAGAGAAATGTTCCATCTTACCCTCAAAGCTTTATTACAGGTTTCCAAGTGGGAAAACCTGGGGCAGGATTCAAGTTTACTAAATGAAAGGGCTAGCTTTAGAGACAATGGTAGGTGGTCACTTGTATACAATGTTAGTAAAGTTAACGCTGTGCAATAGGCAAACAAGGAGGAGGACACACACAAATGGTCAATCCATGAAGTAGTAACACTGTGTGTTCATGTATAAATCAATATTTCTACCTCACTGACCTTAGGCACGAGTAAATAAAGGTCCCAAATCTTTAAAAAGTCATGCCAAGATCCCCCCCAGCGCCTAGGAACCATCTTCCTGTTTCCCTTTGCTCGTCTTTCCGGATCACAGATGTCTGCTGCACACTCAGCATTAAGATCTCCTCCTGCTATTATATTGGCAACATGCCCAGAGCCCAAACAGGAATCTAAAATGTTTGCCAAATCCTATAGCAATTTAGTAAGCTCAGGTTTGCAGGATTCCAGAAGAGCTTTAAAATCAGGATTTCCATGTTGCTCGTAGTCACTTTTAACCCAATGGCCAACATCCCAGGAGAGCTATCAGCAAGTAGAGAAGCTTCAAACCCCACTCTTAAATCAATGGCAATAGCTAATCCCCCACTGGGTCTCCCAGGTGAAGACATAGTTTATAATTGAGAGAAAGCGTGAACACCATTGATGGAGATAACCGAGGAGGCCATTGTCTCCTGAAGCATATACACATCATGGTCATATAGCAAAGACTGTGGGTTGATAAATTCCCTCAACTTATTAAATCTGCAACAATTACAAGATGGAATTCTGAGAGATTGGTGGTTAAAGATTAGGCTGGATAACTGAGGGCATGGTGTAGTTACAGATAACCTCTAATAACTAGGACCAGTTCCTAGTTGCACTATTAATCTGTCCAGCCCCACCCCCCAACAATGTATTTAGGGAGGTAACGGGTGCAGATTTGTTGCAGACCTGATCTTTCATATCTGGTACTTCCAACACAAACTCATCGATTTGGCCTTGATTCTCAAAATAAACTATCTCAAAGCCCATGAATCTTAAAGTATCCGCCTGCACCCACACTAACCCTGCTACCAATCTTGAATACAAATGCAGTCATAATCTGTTCAATCCCAAAAGTGTAATTGCAATATATTGAATGTCCCTCGAATATAAGGATCTCAAGGCAGGAATCTTTGCAAAAATGGTAAAAAAACGTTGCCCGATCAAGATGAATAGGCCCATTGATTTGGAGGAGATTCTGAAGGCCAATCAAACATGAATCACAGTCCTGTAGATGATTAGAGCTGATGGGGTGCCTTCCTCCTTTATCCACAGGATCCACATTCCTAGTGCTGTGAGCATCTGAGGTAGAAGCCATCTTGGAAGATGCACTGATTATGTTAGATCTTTCCACATTTAGTGACTCTTCTCTTTTGGGAATGGATGTCAAAACCGAGTCTCAGATTAAAGTTGCTAGGACTATTGTTGCGTCAGGGGCCGGGGTATTTAGCTCTGTTGCCAAGTCTTCGGGATTGAAATAAAGTGTGTTATTTTTTGTATTGAAGTCAAAGCTGCTTTTTTTCACTTTAATTTCTTGGCCTTTTTTTCCCACCCCCACCACCTCTTTCAAAATATTGCTAGCTGGGTCAAACTCGGTGTCCAAAAATATCCTATATTGTTTTCTCTTTGATCCTTTGTTATTCGGCAGATTTGTAGATTTGGACTTCTGCACTGGGAGAGAAGTAATTGCCTTGCAAGGGGGCTCCAGTTGAGAAGCAATAATAATCGTCAGACCTTCACATACAATCTGGTGAGCGAAATGTAGCTAGGACTACACAGATTGGGACTGAAACAGGAGAGGCACTTAAGCAAGTAATATTATCAACAGATTAACCATTAACGAAATTTGAGGCCAGATTTAACAACTCCTCTTCCGTAGTCTCTAGGTCCAGTACTCGTGTAGGTGATTTTGAGAGCTCGGCCTCTGTATACATGACTGTTATGTTTTTCTCTAACATATCCCAGAATCTTTTTAGGAAGTCTGTATTTAATGAGACAGAATCCTTGATATTGTTTTATAATCTGATGATAGATTCCAACACTGGATGTGGTGCGACCGCTGAGGAAGGACCCAAGGTGTTCACATTGGATAATGGCTCCATACTCCTAACAGGTCTAACGCATGTGGGAGGAATGAAAGGGCTTCCAAGCACTGTTTCGATGTGTTCAACGTTGGTAAAAGTAGCGTTTGTTCCAGCAACTCCGCCCTGATTAGTTCCAAAATGCTCTATTTTACTCATCAGGGGGTCTTCACACAGTCCCTTGCAAAGGTGAACAACAGATGCCTCCACCATGATAGAGTCAGATAAATTGACACAGAGGGCATTAGATGCACCCTCTAAAGGAACTGGTGTTTTTTTTCAAATTCAACATTAATTTTCGGCTTTGTAAATTTGTAAAGCAAAAGTCTGTGATTTTCCCCCGTTTGTGTTTTAGAGAATGATTGTGAGTTTAACCCGATTTGGCGTCCTTCACACCAGGGGTGGAGACCAACAACGGATCCTCACTTTAATTGGGCGAGCCCTGTTCGCCCAAAACAGGAGGCTCAACAGTTAAACTAATGGAATTAGGGGGCGAGGAAGCACTCTGTAGGTTGTAATGGCACAGACCTCGCCTCTGTTAGACGTGCTTGCAGAGCGGCCCGTTACTCTACCCACAGTGGCAGACAACGACTTCCAAACAGGTGGCAGTTTGAAAACAATCAAAGATGCTTCCTGTTTTGCAAACAAGACAGTATTTAAGCAATAATAAGAGAATAAACTCAGCTCAAACGGGTCTCCATGAAGGGAGAACCTCGCAGTCACTGACTCGCTCTCACACCGTCCCGCCAGTGAGCAAGCCTGTATGAAACCTGTGACACCGCTACAGCCTCCTCGCGCTTTACTGAACCGCAGGACCACTGGCTCACCGACCTCACTGCTCAGGGCACTACTTCTGAGCTTCACCACCGGGGACAGTTCTCAGAAGGCGGACAGGACGCAGTTCTCACCGCTAGATCCCGCTATAGTTTGCTTGCATCTCACATCTCACCAGGGGCGTTGCTAGGGGGGGTAAGAGGGCTTTAGCCCCTGATCTTTTGGTTGTAGCCCCGGATAGAATCTCAGGAGCTACAGCCAACAGACTAGCTAGCCCCCAGTCCCAACAGTTCCGACATCGGCTTAGCCCCGGGTCTTTTCCAGACCTAGCAACTCCCCTGCGTCTTACGTCTCACGCCTCTCGTCTAGCCTCTCAGAGCAAGGACCTTGCACGTTGCACGTCCTCACGTCTGCTACTAACTCACTAACTCATCAAGCCGCACTACTTACCACCATTGGAAGTTCTTGAAGCCTACTGAAAACGTCATGGCTGTGGTTATAATTATTATGTGGGGGTGGGAGGCAGTGCCTTAAATTACACTACAAAATGAGTCAGCGCTCATCAAGTGGGCCTGGCTTAACGGCGGGTCACCTGCTGGCTTGTTAGTCCACACCCCCCCCCTGCCGAGCCCCGGCTCAATGGGCTACTGGCACCCATGCCAGGCAGCCTTTTGTAGAGATCAGCACCCTGTCCCATTTGAGAGAGGGTGCTGATCTCTGCTTTTATTTTCTATTGGCTTGCCTGGCAGGGGACAGGGCCTCGCCTATTCAGCCTTAATGGTGGCGCTGCCCTTCGCTAGCTGGGGAGGGGCAGCATCACCATTAAGGCTGAAAGGATGAGCCTGCTGGAAGCAGAGGATGTTTTCATGAAGACTGAAACTCCCGCCTCTACTTCCAGTGGCCTCACTTTATTTCCTTAATGGTGGTGCCGGCCCACGGGCATCTCTTGCTTATAGGGAAGCCTCGCAGGTGCGGCGCCACCATTATGGCTGAAGGTCATTTTTTCTGAAGCCTGAAGCTCTCGCACACGAATGAGAGCTTCAGGCTATAGAAAAAAGAGCCTTTTCGTGTAGTGGCCTGGGCTGCCAGGGAGATTAGTGGGCCCCGACAGGGTCCTGCATCAAAACGTGATTTCAGATCCTGCCGGGACACCCCTGGCAGACCCCAGCCCACTTAAAGCCCTGGTGGGAAGAAGGATTCTCAGAGTTAATCTGCATAATTCATCTTTGTCTATCATTGTCAGCCTTGACTCCATTTACCTTACCTGTTAACAAAGTGCAGAACAGGGATGTCAGGTCCAACAGGGGTGTAGATTCGGCTTACCAGCTTACATTTACAGTTCTAGTTTTCATGAACGTAGTGCCGCAGACATGCGCGCCTAGAAACACTTGTGTACAGGCGCGTTATAAATACCACATCATATCATATCATGTATAATTTATTTATTGTAGTGGTTTCTGGAGTGCTACCTGCCACTTTATGTCTGCTTCAAAGCACTTGACATTTAAATAAATCTGTTTGCAAGATTGCAATTGGGATGTGAGAGTAAACATACAAGGGGCGAGCAGGATTAGGTTTAGATGCAGTGAGGGCGGAGGAGTGAAAGACGGAACACTGATGTGGTAGTGGCGGAGGAGAGAACCCACTTAAAGCAAAGGGAACCTCGATATGAAAAGCACAATTTGAAGTTAACCTTTCTGGCAAACACTTACATCCTGACGTACTAACGTTGCACAACATGTTCCCACAGCTTAAACATGACATGTTGTGGCATAACATAAAGCATAGCATAGATCCCTTACTGAGCATGACATTGTAATGCAGGTCCGAGCATAGCAAAAATGCATAGCACAGCCACTCAGCAAAACACAGCTTAGTGTGGTTCCCCAAGCAAATCATGCTGTAACCTATCACAGCATCCCAACAAAGGTATCATGTCCCAAACAAATGAATAGAGGCATGCTCCAAGCCCCCCACCCCTCCCACACACACAAACCTCCAGACCGAGGATGGGACACACAGCCTGCACAAGCTTGTGACTTTGTATTTGTATTTATTATTTGTAGAGCGCAACCTTGCCCTGAGGCATCTGGGCGCGTAGTTACAGGAAGGTGGTTACATGCATGCAGGGGAACAGTCTTGACAAGATGTTACAATAAAACTTAAAAACATATCTTAAAAACAAAAACGGAGCAGGTTACACATAATTACTCCGGAAACATAAAGAATACTAAAAGCTGATGTAAGGGGTGCAAATGAGAAAGAGAGGTAGAGAAAACATGAAGAGATTAGAAAGGTAAGAGGTGCTAAAGTAGTTGAAGGTACACGCCTATAGTGGAGATGTAGTAGGCTCGTCAAGCTTGTGAAGCCAGAGTTTGGTTTTGGTTTTGAAGGAGAGGAACGTGGGTTCTGATCTAAGTGTGGGTGGGGTTGTGTTCCAGAGTTTAGCTGCGAGGACTGGGAAACTTGATCCCCCAGCAGACTTCAGCTTAAATCTAGGTATAGAGAGTGTGTTGACATAGGCTGATATTCGCAACATGTCAGATAAGCTGGTGCCAGGTTGTTCTGAGCCTTGTAGGTTAAGGCTAAGGTTTTAAGCGAAATTCGCTGCACGACGGGGAGGCAATGAAGGTTGCGTCTGATGTCTGAGCTGTGGGATCTTCTGGGGATGTTGAGGGTTGCCCTGATGGCATTGTTTTGTGTAACTTGTACATGTTTTTTTGACTGGTCCCTAGGTAGAGAGTGTTACAATAGTCTATTTTTGCCATGATAAATGTTCTAGCTAGGATGATGCAGTTCTCATTGTTCAGGAAGGGTCTGCAGGCTGTGATGTGTTTACAAGTATATGCCAAAGCAGACGCTACGGCATTTGTTTGTCTAGTTAGAGATAGAGTTGCATCGAGATAAACGCCTAGAGTTTTTGCTGCCTTCGACACTTTAATGATGTTGCCGTCTATGGTGAATGATTTGTAGGCTGGGTCAAGTTTGGCCAATGTGGAGTGCGACTCAAGGATGAGTAACTCAGTTTTCTCATCATTGAGGCAAAGCCCATGATGAGCCATCCAAGCCTGGATGATAGAGTAGACATCATTAAGTGCCTTTGCGTCAAGAGCAAGGTCGCCAGAGATAGGGATGAGTATCTGGGTGTTGTCCGTGTAGTTGGTATAAGAGACAGCCAGATAGCCAAGTATGTCAAAGAGTGGCTTGGTAAACACATTGTATAATGTGGGAGGGACGCAAGATCCATGAGGGACTCCACAAGGGCAGGGGCAGGTTCTGCTGAGACTAGAGGAGAGAAGACCCTCATAGTTCTATTCGCTAAAAAGGAACTAATCCAAGATGACGCTGAGTCTGAAAAGTTCACAGCAATTTTGAGATAGTGGCAGAGAATTTTATGATCGACTAAGTCAAATGCCGCTGACAGATCGAGCAAGAGGATGAGTGCCAACTTGCCCTTATCTTTTAGGTCGTCAATTTGAGTTTTTAAGTCAATCAGGGCGGTTTCTGTGCCATATCTAGGACGGAAGCCTGATTGACGGAGACCAAGTAATTGGTTTGATTGCAGTGCAGATGCAGTGCGGTCCAGAATGTTTAGGAGGTATGGTATCGTAGTAGTAGGCCTATAGTTGACGGGGTTGCTTGGGTTGAGGGAGGGTTTTTTGATTAGTGGTCTAACCCAAGCATCCTTACGGTTGTCTGGGACGATGCCTGAACTGAAGGAGGCTTTTATAAAAGTAGTGATAAAAGGTGCAAGGTCATGCGCAGCTTCCTTCGTAATAGGTGCAGGGCAGGTATCACCTTGACAATTTGATAGTTTAAGCTTTTAAATAATATTTTCCACTTCCTCAATGGAGAGCGGAGAGAAGCTGAATGGTTTTAGAGGGCGTGTAAGGACTGGGAGGTTAAACAATGGTGTGTTCAAGGTAAGATCAGTTAGGTTGTTCTTTTTAGCGTTTATTTTCACTTGCAGTAAGGCAATTTTATCTTATTTTTTCAATTTTACACCAGACGGCGTCAGCGGAGCAAGTCACCAGAGGGGCAACAGGTGACTCTAGTTCCTTGAGGATCTTGAAAAGTTCCTTCGTGTTTGATTGGGCCTGCATGATACGTTTGTTGTAGACATCTTTTTTGGCTACAAGAATAGCAGCTTTATAAGTAGAAGAGGCCAGAGTTATGTTGTTTTTGTTATAAATTGAGGGTACATTTTTCCAAAGGGACTCAGCCTTTAATTTTTCTTTGCGTAAGTCTCTAAGACAGGGGGTGAACCAGGAGTTCAGATGAGAACGGGGTTTCCGTTTACGCAATTTTAGCGGTGCAATGGTATTGAGGGCTTTGAGCATAGCCTGGTTGTAAATATCCACTAGAACGGTAGGGTCTGAGCTGGTAGTCAGAGAGGTATTTAGTAGAGGACGGATGATGGGAAGAAGTTTCTCAGTCGAGATATCCTTCTTATTACGGTTTGAGTGGCAGGGGCTAGATTGGGTTTGTAGATTTGAGGACTGGAGTTAATTGCTAAGGTTATTTTGTAGCGGTCTGACCAAAGGCATGGAATCACAGAGATCAAGTTAAGCTTGCAGTTTAGGTCAGCAACCCAATCGAGAGTGCGACCTTTGATATGAGTGAGCTCTTTGATGTGTTTGGTGAGGCCAAAGTCAGTTAGAATGTTTAAGAGGTCAGTGGCTTTGCGATCATTCACATCTTGGTAGCCTAGGTTAAAGTCACATAGTAGAAGGATTTGCGATTTAGGCTTGGTGCTAAAGGCAAGAATGGACGATATATCATCAATAAATGAGGATATGTGGCCGGGGGGCCTGTATAGAAGATGGGCTGTAATAGTTTGTTCGGGGGAGATGGGTAACTTGAAGGATAGAAGTTCAGCAGATGGAATCTGGATGTTCGGCATCATCCTGAGTTCGAGTGAGCTTTTGAATATGACGGCTATTCCCCCACCCTTGGATTGATTAGTGTCCCTATCTTGTCTAATGATGGAAAAGTTATTTGGAACTGCAAGGAAAAGAGAAGGTCCGGATGCAGTATGCAACCAGGTTTCGGTGATGGCCAAGAAGTCTAAGTTACCAGAAGTAATCATGTCTGTGATATCAAGGGCATGTGCTGAGAGGGAGCGGGCATTAATCAGGGCACCAATGAGCTTCTTATTATTTGCCTTGATATGCTATGTAGTCAGAGGCGGTGATGGGTTTAAGTTTGTAGCCGGTACTGAGGTAGGGATGTGTGTGGGAATGTGGTCGTTGACTGGACATGGGAGTTTGGAGTTAGGATAATGTCCCTGGTGGCGTGTCCCAATATGGAGTCTAGATGCTAGTCTCTGGTTTCTGACGTGTGAGGTGCATGGTTGACTCTAGTGAGTGCAGGCGAGTGCAGTCTGTTTCAGGGGTATTTGGATAGGAGCTTGACAAGCGCTTGAAATGCTGCTACCGTGCGAATATGTAGGAATAGGAGACAAATGGAGTCTCGTGCCTCATCTCATATTGCGGGCATAGGTGGCGATGGGCTGAGTCGCCGGTGTGGCTGTGCTGGCTGTGCTAGGGGACTGATTGGTGGATGCACGACAGCGTCTTGAGCCAAGTCTCGAATTTCTAGTGTAGGTGGTGCAAGGGCGATTCGGTATCGGTTTAGAGGCAAAGTGTTGGATCCAGAGGGCTGGGTCATTTAAGTAAGGGTTAGGTGCAGCCATGCTGGATAAGATAAGTGGAATGTGTGAGGGGGAAGAGAGAGTAGCAGGTGTGGATCGTAGGAGTAGCTGAGGACTAGTGGTGCTGGAGGGCACAATCAAGAGCAGAAAAGAGAGTAAGACACAGGATCTGAAATACAGTGATTGCCAGAAAGTGAGCGCCCACTGGAGAGACCAATGCAGTAGACAGGATGGGTTTAGAGTTTGCAACATTTTACACTCTACCACCGTGGGCTAAATGCAATATGGGCTAAATGCAATATCCATGGCACAGAGGCTAAATACAATGCCACAGGCACTGTGAGCTAAATGCAATATCCATGGCACAGAGTCTAAATACAATGTCACAGGCACTGTGGGCTAAATTCAATATCAATGGCACAGAGGATAAATACAATGTCACAGGCACTGTGGGCTGAATGCAATGTCCATGGCACAGAGGCTAAATACAAAGTCAGAGGCACTGTGGGCTAAATGCAATATCCATGGCACAGAGGCTAAATACAATGCCACAGGCACTGTGGGCTGAATTCAATATCCATGGCACAGAGGCTAAATACAAAGTCAGAGGCACTGTGGGCTGAATTCAATATCAATGGCACAGAGGATAAATACAATGTCACAGGCACTGTGGGCTGAATGCAATGTCCATGGCACAGAGGCTAAATACAAAGTCAGAGGCACTGTGGGCTAAATGCAATATCCATGGCACAGAGGCTAAATACAATGCCACAGGCACTGTGGGCTGAATTCAATATCCATGGCACAGAGGCTAAATACAATGTCACAGGCACTGTGGGCTGAATTCAATATCCATGGCACAGAGGCTAAATACAAAGTCAGAGGCACTGTGGGCTAAATTCAATATCAATGGCACAGAGGATAAATACAATGTCACAGGCACTGTGGGCTGAATGCAATGTCCATGGCACAGAGGCTAAATACAAAGTCAGAGGCACTGTGGGCTAAATGCAATATCCATGGCACAGAGGCTAAATACAATGCCACAGGCACTGTGGGCTGAATTCAATATCCATGGCACAGAGGCTAAATACAATGTCACAGGCACTGTGGGCTGAATTCAATATCCATGGCACAGAGGCTAAATACAAAGTCAGAGGCACTGTGGGCTAAATTCAATATCAATGGCACAGAGGATAAATACAATGTCACAGGCACTGTGGGCTGAATGCAATGTCCATGGCACAGAGGCTAAATACAAAGTCAGAGGCACTGTGGGCTAAATGCAATATCCATGGCACAGAGGCTAAATACAATGCCACAGGCACTGTGGGCTGAATTCAATATCCATGGCACAGAGGCTAAATACAATGTCACAGGCACTGTGGGCTGAATTCAATATCCATGGCACAGAGGCTAAATACAAAGTCAGAGGCACTGTGAGCTAAATGCAATATCCATGGCACAGAGGCTAAATACAATGTCACAGGCACTGTGGGCTGAATGCAATGTCCATGGCACAGAGGCTAAATACAAAGTCAGAGGCACTGTGGGCTGAATGCAATGTCCATGGCACAGAAGCTAAATACAATGCCACAGGCACTGTGGGCTGAATTCAATATCCATGGCACAGAGGCTAAATACAAAGTCAGAGGCACTGTGGGCTAAATTCAATATCAATGGCACAGAGGATAAATACAATGTCACAGGCACTGTGGGCTGAATGCAATGTCCATGGCACAGAGGCTAAATACAAAGTCAGAGGCACTGTGGGCTAAATGCAATATCCATGGCACAGAGGCTAAATACAATGCCACAGGCACTGTGGGCTGAATTCAATATCCATGGCACAGAGGCTAAATACAAAGTCAGAGGCACTGTGGGCTAAATTCAATATCAATGGCACAGAGGATAAATACAATGTCACAGGCACTGTGGGCTGAATTCAATATCCATGGCACAGAGGCTAAATACAAAGTCAGAGGCACTGTGGGCTAAATGCAATATCCATGGCACAGAGGCTAAATACAATGTCACAGGCACTGTGGGCTGAATGCAATGTCCATGGCACAGAAGCTAAATACAATGTCACAGGCACTGTGGGCTGAATGCAATATCCATGGCACAGAAGCTAAATACAATGTCACAGGCACTGTGGGCTGAATGCAATATCAATGGCACAGAGGCTAAATACAATGACTAAAAATGTTAGGTGGGGGCGTAGGCATTACCTATTGTATAACAGTGCATGTGTGCAGTATACATGTATGGTCAGACCGCTTAACGTGCGCGAAGGCCAGTGTATATCATGTGGATCTCGTAGACTCAAGGGTCCAGTGGGCAGACAAGTTCATGAGTCAAGGTTTGCTGTTATGGGGATGGATGGAGGCACTGTGAGGGTCTGCTTACCATATAAGGTTGAAATGGGCAGAGGTTTGCGGCCGTGATGCGGCAAGACAGGCGAAAACAGGATCCTTCGTCTTGATCCTTAGTCTGCAGATCCGGCGACTGCCTTCCGGCGTTGGACGGGCCGGAAGTAGGTAGGGCGGTAGGGGCGATCTGGATGCAGCCAATCTGCTGCAGGCAGGGTGTTGCTGCTAGGCCACAGAGGAGCTTCATTTGGCCGGCGCCATTTTGGAAAGCGCACGGCGTGCAGTGCTGTGAGTTGGCTTCAAGCAAATAAAAAAATCAAAAAGGCAAATCGAGCAGAGTAGCTGCCTTGCTCGGAGGCGAGCGCCACTCGTGATGCGTGTGAGGCAGTGGATCTTCACAATCTTACCCCAATTGAAGCGCGGGTGGATGGGGCACCGCTGCTATTCATTAGCAGGAGAGCTGGAATAATGCAAGGGCTCCTGCCCCAGCAGCAGCTGTAGGGAAAATAGTACCCACCCACTGACAACTCACAATGATGGTAGTGCCTATGGCTATTCCCATTTCAATAATTCCCCATTTTCACTCCAAATCTGTCGGCTGGGATATTTTTAAGCTAGCTCGTTGGTTTGAAGAGGATGACAATGTTATTTCTAAGCAGTGTTCTGAAAGATAACAGCTTAATCATAGCTTTAAATCACTCTGGGTGCAATACACATGTCTAAATCAAGTATGCCTTCAGCCACTTGATTCATAAGCGATATGTATGTCCCTGCATCTGTTTCTTGCACTGAATTGCTGTTAAAAAATGTATTACAAAGCCATCACTTTAGGTTCTTGTACAGACATTATAATGAGATTCTTGAGTCCAGATCAACAAACAATTGTGATAAAAAAAACTATCAAAGCACAATATAAGAACTGGATTAGAACCCAACAAGCCCAAATGACACAAAATGACACAGAGAAAATGTTAAGAGCCCTAAATCAAAGAAACACCAGAGACCTGTGGGCATTAATTAATGATAAAGAAGACCAAACAATAAGACTCTTATCAGGCGTATCAGTAGAATGGATAACGCATTTCGTAAACTTATATAGTGTGACCAACGACATAACGAAAGTACAACTTGAAACACCCACTGTAGATTGGGATGTATGCTGGGAACATGACGAAATACAGAACCACATTGAACACCTAAATAACTCAAGAGCTCCCGGCCCAGACGGCCTTAGCAATGCAACCATTAAAAACATCGGGGAAAATGGGCTCAGATATGTCTATTATGATTTGGTACCATTAGAACATGTGCCACAACCCTGAAGACGTGGAGAACAGCAACAATTATACAGATTCACAAACAAGGCTGCAAAAACACGCTTGTACCTTTACGTCCTATAGCGTTATTAGATCCTAAAGGCAAAATATTTGCTGCTTTTCTGCAGACGAAATTGTACAATTGGGCAGCAACCAACGGACAATTTGACCCTAGACAAACAGGGTTTACAAAGTGCATCGGTACAAACTTGAATCTACTACTGATACTGTCCGCAAAACATCTTACAACCTATCAAAGCTTTATATACGCACACTTCCATAAAAAATCGGTTATCTCTAGAAGGTACGATGTCACAACCTATTAATACAAGAATTGTTAGAATCCCGTACATTCTCTTTGCAGACGATATCGTTCTTTTTGATAAAACTCAAATGGGACTCCAGAAAAGGTTAACAGCAATAGTGCAATATACAGGGCAAAACTATTTTAAAATGAACACCTTAAAAACAGAGGTGATGGCACTCACAAATCGACGTAACCCGCAGAAAAAAGGGCTGAACATATTCATCAAAGGAGAAAGACTGTCTCCAGTTCAAACAGTCAAGTACTTAGTCTACAATAGACGATGAGTGGACATCCCGTTTAAAAACAAAATGATTGTCTCTAGCAAGACAAGCACTTGCCATCCATAAAAAGTACGGAAAATACTCACTCAATCCGGTGAGAACATTTTACACGCAAAAGGTAGTCCCCTTTTTGACTTACAGGAGTGAAGCGCTAATATCTCAAGAAAAATTTGTATAACAATAGAAGCCATTTTTTGGAGAAACGTATTATCATTACCAGCCTCATATCCAATGAGAATTAGATACAAACTTGCGCTTCAATCCCTAGACTCCATAGTTACTTGGAAGTACTTAGACCTGCACAGCAAAACATTGGTAGACGATTTCATCCCTCCTATCAATATCCCTCATAATAAAAAAAAACGCGACAAGCGCAACAGTAATAACTGCTTGTAAATGACATTGTAAACAGCTGATGGAATTGACAGAAGTGGTTGAAGAGATGCTAATAAATCACCCACAGAAAGTAAAACTGGAAATTCAAAGAAATAAAGACACAAAAAGAAAAATGTGAGTATAAAATAGACATACGCTCCAACGTGGAATTAAGAGCCCTTAACCAAATGCTGCAATAATTGAACCTATTTCCGGTTCTGCGTATGCGAGAAATATTCGTAAAACTAAGACTGAACATCCGACCAACCCATGAATATCTTGCCGACACTCACCAACTGCCGAAAGATGAGAGTTTCTGTAGATATTGCAATAGCTATGAAGAAATAGGATCGCTCTTACGCTTGATTATGGAATGTCCAGCAATACATGAGAAATGGGAAAGATACGCTCACATGCTTCCACAAGAAGTGACAAAAATGGACATCAACAAACGCTGGGCTCACATCATAACAGGAAATAGCTAACTACTAACCTTTAGAGTTAATCAATTTTGGGACTCAATAATGCTGAAGGATGTCGAAATACACAGACTATTGAAAATAGACCTCCTGTACCCAAAAGGGGCAACTCCAAGAACATTTACGACGAAAAAGAAATCTTAATTTTGCCATGTGCGTCTTTTCCTATTTACTTATTTACTTAATTGCCTTAGACTCCTTCTTGCCAATGTTCTCTTCTCTTATTTCATTTTCATTGTGGTTGAAAGAAAATGTTGATAAAATGTAAAGTTTGATATCAAACTAAATAATTTTAAAATAAAACAAAAAAAGAAAAATGACATTTTTCAGGCACTCCTATAGTATGTCCAGGTACTCACAACACATGCCAGCTATTCAGGTAGTATGGCAGGGCCTACACTAGGCATATTGCTTGCCTATATAAAAGCCAAAACTGTTGGCTTTGCCAATGTTTGTTATTTTATTTGTTTCTGGTCTCTATGTCCTCTGAGCCAAATACAAGCAGTGCACCTAATGTGCTGACTCGTGGTTTTGACAGGGAAGCAGGGAATCAGAGGGGCTCGGGACAGAGCTATGAGCGTGCCCCCCCACCACCTCATAAGTTTGAGGTCTGGGACCGTGCCACGCATCCCTTGCCATGAAACGCCAACGTACACCCAATATTTGTGGAGAAGGGCCCTGTGGTGAGGATTCGGGGAAGTACCAGCGGGAGGCCGGTTCTGGGGCCGCCCATGTCCCGCCGCCCTGTGTTTTTCGTAACCCGCCTCCATCTTCCAAGGAACACACTCATCGCGCCTCATTGCACGTAGACGCTCAGTTTGATTTGACCAGCCACCAAAAATAAGAACATTAAAATAGAACGCTGCCTCATGTGCTTCTGAGCACCCTGGCTGTGAAGGCATATTTTTCAAAGCACGGACATATTGGTTACAGAAAACAAGCCAGCGAAGCTCCCATGGAGGCCAGCAAAAAACACGGGGAAAAGGAAGTCTTGCAGAGACACGATGTGTCTGTTAACGCCATACGCCGTGTCCGGCTGCAGAGGGGGGTGTTTGTTTCCCTCTGGGAGGGATGCATATCTCATAGTCACGCAGCCAGCGCCAACTTCCTGTCTGTGCGTGAAGAGCGGAATGCGTGCAAGTGGGAGTTCCCGAACTTCCGGGAAATCCCATTGCCCTGCTGCCTCAATGCAGCTTGTGGTGAGTCCAACTCTCGAGTAGTCGATACAGTCCTGGAGGCCTGGAGGGGTACGTTCATTCATTTAGGCAATACAAGGAAGCGATTGACAACCTAAAACTCAACTCAGGCAAAACAGAAGAAATAATGGTACTCTCACGACTTGCCATCCCTCCAACGCCTCATCCATGGCCTCCGGAAATTGGTAACTGCCCAAGAACTAAGATCTAAAATGATTGAGAATCTTGGCTTACTGGTGGACAACAGCCTCATGGTTGGACCTCAAGTCAATGCAATAATCAAATATCGCTTCTATCATCTAAGGTCAATCAGGTGGGTTATGCCACACAGAGCACTGGCCATCGCTTCTCCGGTTCTCTCAAGAAAACACCTACAAGAGACTCAATACACAAACACCTGCAAGGGACCCAATACAGAAACACCTACAAGGGACCCAATACACAAACACCTACTAGGGACCCAATCCACAAACACCTACTAGGGACCCAATACACAGACACCTACAAGGGATCCAATACACACACACACCTACAAGGGACCCACTACACAGACACCTACATGGGACCCAATACACAAACACCTACTAGGGACCCAATACACAGACACCTACAAGGGACCCAATACACACACACCTACAAGGGACCCAATACACAGACACCTACATGGGACCCAATACACAGACACCTATATGGGGCTCAATACACAAACACCTGCAAGGGACCCAATACACAAACACCTACATGGGACCCAATACACAGACACCTACTAGGGGCCCAATACACAGACACCTACAAGGGACCCAATACACACACACCTACAAGGGACCCAATACAGAGACACCTACAAGGGACCCAACCCATAAACAGCTACTAGGGACCCAATACACAGACACCTACAAATGACCCAATCCACAAACACCTACAAGGGACCCAATACACAAACACCTACTAGGTACCCAATAAACAAACACCTACAAGGGACCCAATACACAGACACCTATATGGGACTCAATACACAAACACCTACAAGGGACCCAATACACAGACACCTACTAGGGACCCAATACACAGACACCTACTAGGGACCCAATACACAGACACCTACCTGGGTCCCAATACACAAACACCTACATGGGACCCAATACACAAACACCTACTAGGTACCCAATACACAAACACCTACATGGGACCCAATACACAGACACCTATATGGGACTCAATACACAAACACCTACAAGGGACCCAATACACAGACACCTACTAGGGACCCAATACACAGACACCTACAAGGGACTCAATACACAGACACCTACAAGAGACCCAATACACAGACACCTACTATGACCCAATACACAGACACCTACAAGGGACCCAATACACACACACCTACAAGGGACCCAATACAGAGACACCTACAAGGGACCCAATCCATAAACACCTACTAGGGACCCAATACACAGACACCTACAAAAGACCCAATCCACAAACACCTACAAGGGACCCAATACACAAACACCTACAAGGTACCCAATACACAAACACCTACAAGGGACCTAATACACAGACACCTACCTGGGACCCAATACACAAACACCTACATGGGACCCAATACACAAACACCTCAGCTGAGGGGCTCCACATGGCTCGCGCCCCACCCCTTGCAGATGGACCTGGCCAGGCTGACCTCGGTTTAGGTCATTCTTTCATATTCAGGACTCATATCTCTTAAGTATTTCATTAAAACCCATTCAGCTCCGGCAGTACATTTGGCCTAGTGTGCTTTAAAATGCCAATCTTCCACTAATATTTCATTTTGGAGCCCCCTCCCCCCCAGACTGTTGCAAAGGGACCTGTAGATCCTTGTCATGTTTTGAGCAATGTTGTTGGCTCAGTGGACTGTCCTCAATCTTGTTTATTTTATTTGTATTCTAAGGTTTACAAAAGTGGTGCGTGCTGCTGTGCCATGTCGTATCTGCTGAATCTATGTGATCGCTGTGCCACCCGTAACTGCGCCGACGATAATGTCGATGCCAATTATGGCGTGGCGCTGTGATGAAATAGATCACTTTACCCACGTCCCCCTCCCCGGATTCCCCTACCCGACCCCACCCCACTTACCTTTACGGCGGCACACTTCTGTGTGCGCCGTCAACTCACCGCTATCCCTGCAGTGTCAGTTCCTCCCCCTTATGTTGGCCGGAGCTGACGTCGCAGGGTGCTTCTTATAATTATTTTCTTTTTTTCCTTAATGTCCGCCGCTTACCACAATGGTAAGCGGGGGACACTGCCGCAACCCCTGACTCCCATTACTGCTCCCAAGGAGAGCGGGGGACACCCCTGCAACCCCTCTCTGCTTGGGTGGAGTAATGGGAGTCGATAAATGAAATGCACCAAAGCTGCCGTAACTGCGTAGTCGCAGTTAGGAGGTTGACGTTTTGGTGCATTTCTTGTCTAATAGCCTTTAGGAAGATATAAAGGGGGTGAACAGAGATGAGCAGTGGAGGTTGACGTAACAGACAACACCTTGGGGTGTGCAGGAAAAACCCAGCGATAGAGATTTGTGCTGCGTCTCTGACCATCAGCAGCAAGGATCCCAGTTCCTATGCTATTTCATCAACACAAATGTGCACCTGGTAAATTGGCTAACCTGAATTTAGTTTGTGCATTTTGTTCTTTTATCTTTTAATGGGGGTACCACACAGGCCACTTTCCTCCACAGTTCTCCCTCATCCCTTCCTCCTGCCCCTTCAGATCCTTACCCGCTTGCAGATAAGTACGTATGGATTTGCATTATCGGGAATAGCGACCCTAAAATTATGGTAAGTTGGTCTCCACAGAGGAAGATCACTTTTTGGGAAGATTATAGCTTAAGCGCCAGGGACGTCATTTCACCAAAATGCCTGAGGTAGAAAAAGTGACATTACATGACTCTTGACCTCTGATGACATGACAGGAAGTGATGTAATTCGACCCCGCCCCGAAGTGACATCACGGCAAGCGATGGAACATGACCGTTTACCCCTTGACAAAACAGCCAGTGGCATCACATAGCATTGTTTCTAAGTACACCATGAAAAATATGGTTTCAATATCACTGTAATGTGATATACATTTCATACAAGAATGGATATGTATCGGCAGAAAAAAACATTCTATAACTGCAACTTGCTAGAAAAGCTAAATACATAGTTTGAAATGGATGCTTATTCTACTCTAAATGGTTTTTGGAGGATTGTGTCTGCATTGTGAATTTGAGGTGTTTAAGAACAGACTAAATCAGTAACTCACCACCTGAAGTGTGTCTGAAATAAACCTTTAATGAGTCTAGGAATTACTGTATAGAATTCCAGAAAGACAGATTAATTTGTTATTACTGTTCTTTCTTATTTTGGGTCACTGCTCAAAGTGTTAGACTTGTGGAACCCCCTGTTTTTTTTTTTTTTTTAAAGAAGCCTGAAAAAAAAGCCAGCCACTCTAGAAACAAAGAGCCACATGTCATTGGCCACAGCCCAGGAGTTTCAATTTGTAAAACATTTATATAAAAAATAAAACATGTTTTTTTAGGGGTAGCAAGGGAGACCTCGGGGGTTACAAGGGAGACCCCTGGCAACCCCTAAATGACATCCCTGTTAAGCGCTGTTCAGTGAATCTGCACAAAACATTCCAAAATCAATATAGACCCAACTCTGATTTCTTTTCAAAAGGTTTGGTGTGGTTCTGTCAGGAAGTTGAGGGGGGCGGCAAAGCAATGAGGTGCTCCCAAACCTTTTTAAATCCCTAATGCCTTGAGAATGGGAATATGTTTTTCTGTCACACGCACCGCCCGAGCCACTTGACAGATTTTCACCAATCTTGTGCACCAAGTGGTGGCATGGTCCCTAAAGCGTGCTTTTGCTAATTTGGTGTTCCCCTGTCAAGTGTATTTTTATAAAATTCCCAGAAAGTAGCTACAGTAAATCAGTGATAACGGGGTTCGGTCCGAGGATTCACTTCCTGATTCGGTGTCCGCAGACATCACTTGACCGACGAGGCAGCTGTGTAACATTCACAGGCATTGCATAAAGGTGCCAATTGCTCAATTGAAAAATGTGAAGTGTGAAAAAGTGACATATTGGATTCGGCAACTGTACCCGTAATCTGCGAACAGAGCGGTAAGAACATATCCGAAAACACTACATTACACTTATCTGACATATGAAACAAGCTGTAGACAGGCTGGAGGTGGTGAGGATGGACTGGAATATGTGTAGAATGTATTTTCTCAATGTTAGCAAACATGACAAATGTGTATAACTTTTGCGCTTTTTGACAAATCTTTGCAATACTTTGCAAAATAAGTAAAGACCTGACATGGGACTGTTTGGGAAAGTTGCATGCGGTTTCATAAAGAGGGGGCACATTTGAAGCAGGGACCAACCCTTTGTGAAATTGGGAATGACTAGCATTAAAAAAAACATTAGAGTTGTGCCTACAGCCTGCACCGCTCGATGGATTTGGTTCTGTGTCTTTTCATCGACAGATTCTTTTGATGGGTTTTCTAACAAATATATTAATTAGATGTATTTAATTGTTTTGGGGAAACCCCAATCCTCTGGTGTTTTCTTCTCTATGCCCGACCCCCACCTCCATTTATTTATTTATTTATTTACATTTGTAGAGCGCGCTACAGCCCGTGGGCATCAAGGTGCTATAAACAGAGTGTAAGAAGGCTTAGTTAAGGGTTACAGAAAGCCACCCATCAGAAGTAGTCTTAAGCGATATAGGGTCACATATACATACAATTAGCACAGAATACTTACAGGTTGCTTGAGTTACAGAAACAAAGTATGCAGGTTTACACAAAAAGCATGGTTTTGATGACCTTGCGAAAGGCTGCATGAGATTCAAGTAGCCTAAAATGGGGTGGGAGGGCGTTCTAGTGGGTAGCAGCCATGGTGAGGGAGCTGCTACCACCAGCACAAACTTTGCATATTTTAGTAACAGTTATCATGTTTGAGTATGCCCTTCTGGCTGTCCTGAAGGCACGGGGATTAGAGATCCTTTGGACAAGGTACGGAGGGGCCAGGTCGTGAAAACACTTGTGCTTCAATGCAAGAGTTTTAAAAATGATTCTTTCCTTGACTGGCAGCCTGTGGACCTGTCTCCTGAGACCAGAAATATGGTCCCTGCGTTACAGGCCAGTGACGGCCCTAAGAGCATTATTTTGAACTAGTTGCAGTTTAGCAAACTTTTTGCCTGAGGTTCCTATGAGTAGGGCATTGCAGTAGTCAAGTCTCGAGCCAGTTATTGCCTTAGTGATGGTGAGGCAATTCTGTTGGGAGAGGCATGGTCTCACTGAATTAAGAAGTTTAGAGTGAAAGGCTAAGCAGGATGCTATGGCATTGACCTGCCTATTCATGGTCAGGTTCGGATCAAAGTAGACACCCAGGCTCTTGACTGTTTGGGATACCATAATGGGGATGTTGTCAATGGTGAAGGAGCTATATTGGTTGTCCAGCTTGCCCAGGGTGGTAGGGGAGCCAATCAGCAGAGGTTTGTTTTTCTCACTGTTGAGGCATATCCAGTTTTCTGCCATCCAGGTTTGGATCGTGGAGTAGATGGAGTTGAGGGTGTTCAGGTCAGACAGGTAATCACCCGAGAGGGGGATGAGCACCTGGGTGTCATCAGCTTAGTTTGTGTATGAGATGCCCAGGGCGTCTAGGATTTTGAACAGAGGCCTCGTGAAGAGATTGTAGAGGGTGGGATATACACCCCCTATAGTTTTGAATGAGTTTGTTTGTTGAAACATATTCATTAAAAAAATCTAAAAAAGTTTGCCCATGAAAGGATGTTGTACCGATGATTTTCCATCGAGGAACAGTGGCCTAGTCCCGACAGCATGCCTTCATAAATTTGGTGTTGATCAGTCTGGTGATTTCTTTTTTAAAATTCTGAGTTGTAGGTCCAAAAATGAGTGATATAACTTTGGTGCCCGAGTCATGCCCTACACCCATTGCATGACTGCCCATAGGGATGGTGGTATGGGTTAAAAATGGCCACTGAGCCTGGTCGCATGCCAGGTCCAATCTCTACACTGAGTTTCATGGCAGAGCCTGTGGTGTTGCTGAAGCCCATTTCCCAGAGACTGTGTCCACGGGCCATGGATGCAAGCCGTGGACAGTGGCCCACAATCCCATTATTGGGGTATAGTGGCCACTGGGCCAGTCTGTGGGCAATGCCCAATCTCTACTGGGGCTTGATGTCCAGATCCTTCAATATGGCTGAAACCCATGATCCCAGGGATTACGCCCACTGACCATGGCCGCAGGTCATGTACCACGGTCTAGTCAAGCCACAGGGTTCAATCTATTATAGATGACTCCACAAATGCCAGCAAAGGGGCTGTTGCTGGAGAGTTTCTAGAAAAACTTAGGACAACAGACTGTATGTGAGTTTTCCTCTTATTTTGCACATTAAATGTTCTGCTGATGTTCTCAGCAAACTAAGTAAGAACTGTTTAAATGTCTGCTTAACATAAGAACATCCTCTGCAAATTCCCCACTGGCCTAATTGGATAATAAATTCATAATTTTGCACTTTCCGGAATTTAAACGAATAAGAATTCTCTCAATGTGGCCAACTGAGTTTTAAATGACAGCCAGTGCGGTGCCTCAGAGCGTGCAGAGGGCAAGTGGAGCGCAAGGAGCCAGGCACTGTCAGAGGAAGATAGGTTGGGTGGAGGGCAGATGATGGAGAGGTGAAGGGTGGGGTCCAGACTGCGTCAGAGGCGTAGACACAGCCATCAGGTCCTCCATAAAGGCACTATGAAAAGAGCTCATAAAACGATGAAGCCACTTGGATTCATTAGGGCCGTTCCAATTGGCGAGGACTTCAAAGCGAGAGCGCTGGCACAGTTAAAGCCGGGAAGAAGGAGCGACCCATTACAGTCGTGGGAAGAATGTCACAGCCTATGTTATTGCGTTTGTGAGACCGTCTGGTATACAATGGGGCGGAAGGGCTTGGAAAAGATGGCCTGGTCCAGTGGGGTTTTGGTAAAAAAAAATAAAAGAACAAAAAAAAAAACTGCAGGAATCGGTGGAGCCTACAATGACTTCTTGTGGGATTTCAGGGCGAACAAAATCACCCTTATCACTTAAGGGTTTAAGAAACAGACAGACATGAGAGGCAGCGATTGCTGGGCAGTGTTCAGAGGGCAGGAAGAACCCAGAGCCTCGAGGAAGGAAGCCGTGGCATCATTGTAGTGGGACTTTCACGTGTTGGTGCCATCAGGGGCGAAGGGCAGCTCGTGGATCACTGTTCAGTTTAATTCCACTACTTTGTGAGTGCCAGGTGAGCATACTGGCATCTGACGAAAGCCCCAGAAGGCAACCCCCGATGGCCCTCACCTGTGCCTTCCTCAGCTCTGTCAGTGCACTGTGTTTGGGCTGAACACATGTTAAGGAACCACCCACGTGCAATTAATGTCTAACAATCAAGAGGGTTCAGAGAGCAAGAAAACACACGCACAGCGATGATTCCACACAAACTCACACTGGCAATGGACCATGATTGCATTCATGTAGGTCGTGGTGAACATCATCCAGTAGTGCCAATGGCTTACTAATGTGATCTAGGCGCTTTTTTCAGTTTGCTTCACCTGGACCTCACCCAACATGTGCACCCGCAAGAAAGAAGATTAGCTATTTACTAAGTAAAACGCTGCCTTTCCCTTGTTGCAAGATGCTGGCACCCAGCATGGCACTCACCTGTTTACCCTCCCACAACCCCCAAACCTCAGCATACACAATAATGTATACACAGAAACAATAGCATCATCCTTGTAGTCTTAGCAATTATAATTAATTGAGCGAGTTGCACAGCAAAAATCAGCCTACCAGGCCTGAGCAGAAGGAACTTCTCACCATCTCCGGCACACGCCAGTGCAGCATGAAAAGCAGCAACATGTCCAGCCTGGAAACAGAGAACTTAAAGAGGAATACACAGGAAACATGCCTGTTCCTCTATGCAGCCATTCTCCGGCACAAGTTGCCAATTATTTATTTATTTTTTATATTTTTTATAATGCTCTTAATACCCGAGTTCGGTTTCTAAGCGCAGATCCGAGATTCAAACCTCTGTTGCTCTGTTTGGTCTTGCTTCCAAGACCAGCACGTTGCCCCTGAGCTATCCTCCGTTCATAATGTTCGTAACACTTGCCCTTTCCATCCTGTAATTGACGAAGGGCCTTTAGACCCTGTTCATCATTCTTGCCAATCGCTGATCAATCCACTCAGCCATAGTTCTCTCTCCGTCTGGAGATCCCCTCATCCCCTGCGCCCTCTACCTCTTCCAGATCTTCTACCGCCCCCCCACCACTCTTACTGTTAACCGCCTGATGTGTTCCCCCAGTGCAAAGGGATCTATGATGACGCCTCAGATTTAGTTTTGCCAAATGACAGTTTCACCAAATTTGTTTAGCCAATTGTTACTGCAAAACGAGGGGGGAAACCCTCCCACACCCACATTGCCTCCCGATTCCCCACCTCCTTCTTTGTAGCAAAACCCAAAGTTACTATTTACGTTTGTGCAGTATAGAAAGTGGTAAAAAAATATGTAAATAAAAATTTAGTTAATACGTAATTTGGCAAAAATGGATAATACCGCTTTCAAAGGGTCCTGGCGTTTCGCAGCTATGTGTGCACTGTATAAATCCCTTGAATACATGTATGCATACCATGTGAGCAAGTGCATGCCACACCATGTTCTACAATTGAAGTAGGGAAAACAATAGCTGGTGCAAACACTTCAGGAAACACAGAAACAAGAGTTCACTAATAATCACAAAACATGAACTGTCATAGCAACCATTGTGGATTTGTAATACTAACCTCGAAGCCTCTTCCAGCTAATTAGGATACTCGGCACTACAAATGTCATGATGTTTGCCTGGAAAAATGAAACACGAGTCAGCAGAAGGATTACAGAAAAGAAAAAATAAAGAAACAAGGAAATGAAGTGTTGAGCCTGAAATGCAACGAGGAGCACTCGTTACAACCCTGTAAGTGTGAGAGCATTAATTCAGTGCTCCAGACACTGGGGGTGTTAATCATGTATCAACAATTTCACCATCACTGCCCTACAGATTATCACTGAGCACTAATACAATTATCTGGCTTTTATGCACGTACATTGTGTTTACAATACAATACTGATTATCAAAGATATATGTGTAAAACGACTTTCTATTTAAAAATCAAATAACTGTGAAACACAGACATAATCACAAATCGTAGTATTAAAGAAGGTCAGAAAGGGTGTTCATTAGACATATAATGGGGAATAGATTCAGATCGCTGATATAGCTCCATTTAAAAATCGGAGTACGAGGATATATCTATAAGTCCACTTGCCTGCCTATCCACTCCCGTACAAAATGGCGGCATTTGTTTCAGTGTTAGCCAGTTGGCAAAGGCTGTGGCAGGCCCCTAAGCAGTGATTGCTATGAGCCGAGATTGCCGCCTGTTGCACTAAGCAGGGTCTGTACCTCAGAGACCTAATGCATTCACAAGGATGTGAGTTTGACCACCCTTCCAAGGATGACAAACATTAACAGCAATGCCAACAGTTTGGGCTTTTGTGTAGGCTTGCACTGCTGTAGTGGTATTTACTTGCCATCGATGGTAGCAGCTTCAACATTGTAGCTAGGCATATCATAGCAGTGCCTGGCAAATGCCTAATACTTACACTCAAGCAAACTTGTTTTCAACAGCACCTCTGTGAAGGACACACGTATTGCTTTTAAATAGAGTGGCATAAGGCAGACCTGGTTAAGAAATGTGAATTACCCCAGCTTCAATTAAGTCATTTACTCTCAGAAGATTGCTTTTATAAAACTGTCAGGCACTTCGTGCACAATATTTGATGGTAAGGTTTGGTAAAGCTAGCTAAAAAAAAGATCCCAGCAGGATGTCTTTTGGGCAGGGAGGGGTAAGAAGTGGGTAGGAATGGCCATATGGATTAGGATGGGTGATGGCGGTCAATTGGTGGGTAAATAACCAAACAATACCTACATGCATTGTGTCTCGTTCCACATGTATTCTTTTTTTCCCCCTAGATGCACTCTAGCACATTAATATTAGCTTAAAGTGCCACCTAATAGTCAAAACTAAAAAAATGAGTACCTATGAATGTGCTCATTGAAAACATCTGTTTTTTAGCAAATTACAATTGCAAATGTTATACATCAAAAGAGAAGTATTTGTATTTATTTCTTCTAAAGCACGTGTGCTGCTTTTCAGCCACTTTGAGGCCTCAAAACAGTCCAGAAGTCGGGATTGCAATCAGCAAGAAAGAGGTAGCAATTACAACCCACGTCCACCACTAAAATAGTGCTGTACACCTGGAGTATTAGGTTTTGCCCACAAGAGTTTCAAAATCACATTTTGTGCTTTCTAGTTGTTGCACTTTCCCATAGCCTAAATTCTGAGAATCCATAGCATGTGATCTTCAGAGGTTTATTCAATAGTTCTGAACCTTTAATTTTACCTTGGTTGAGGGCCTGGGCTTCACTACTTGACCTTTGATTGTTCAATGGTACTGCACACTCTTCCGGTAATGCTAAACCCTGGTCAGCGTTTCCAGGGTGACAGACCCACAGTGGGCACTATGGGCCATGTTTAGGGTCACAGGTTACAGGTCAGAAAATAGTATTGGGGGACAGATATGTTCAGACTTGGCAACAGAGCCTGCTGTGCTTCGAGTCCTACACTGCCCCACCTGACTAATGATACCCAGTGAGGCTGAAAAGGGGTGGGACCTAATATGTTAGGTTTCAACGGCCCCTTTTGGGAAATGTTATGAAACATCAGGATGAAAAACAATGGCTTGGAAGGTTTCCCAGTACAATGCTAGTGGTTATGATTTCTTCAAAGCATGCCATTCATCGTTCCCTGTTTTCAAATGGTTGGCCCATGCAGTGCAGGAAGGCCCTGGCATGGTCCCAGGCTGAACCTCACAGAGGGCCCAAGTGAGGCCCAAATATGTCTAGGCATTGTCTTGTGCAGAAGGGAAACTACCTATCATGTTGTGCTGAACTGCCTCCTTTGAGGTAGTACCAAGCCTAATTTACATATGATATTTTATCTTAGAGTTCTAACGTTTAATTAAGAGGCCACCCTCAACAAAGGGAGTTCCTTCCCTCCCTAAACTAAGTGCCACATAATAAACGGTTAATGTCAGTTCTTTTACTTAGCCCTATCTCAGCCTCTTATCATGCCCCTTGGATCCCTTCCCCTGACCTGCCAATGAGCCAAGAACCGGGCCGGTGTACAGGAAATATATTGGTATTTACTTAAGTTAGAAGTAATAGAAATCACACTAATCTAAACACTCCACCTTCTTCGTGGCTCATAATTAACTGCTACACAAATTAATTGGGAAAAACACAAATCACAGTGCTTTATCTCAATTTCAATTCAAGAAATAATTAGCGCTGGACAGTGAGCACAATCAATTACGGGTGTAGTGCTGTGCAGTTTCTATTTTGCTGCATGCTTAAAAGGCTGCCATTAAATAAACACAGGGTGATTTAGCAATGGGGTTTCCATATGCCCCCCCACACTGTTGGTCTGTGTTGGGAAAGTCAGACAAAAAAATTGAGATGAATTAAGAATATGGGATGCCAGACCCCCCTCCACTTAAAGGGCTGTGTCGGGGAAGCAGGTTGGTAAAAATTGGGATGTTTTGAGAATGTTGGATTTCAGAACCCTGTTCACTTAAAGGCCTGTGTTGGGGAAGCTGCCTAGTAAAATGGGGAGGATTTGTTTAGTTTTGGTTTAGGAACAAAGGCACTTATCTTCCTAAAAGAAGTCGAGGTTAACAGGCAAAATAGGATTACTCAATTACATAACAGTGCATAGTTTTCAGCACATACCAGGAATGAGCTTTGTTAATTTTCAAATTTTAACAAAAATCACCCCATGGTGTTCCAGCAAGGGGAATTAATTAAATTAATAATTTAGTTAAATAGGGTAAGGATACACACAGTGCTGTCCCCACCTAACCACTATTAAGGGACAGATTCTGCAACCTTTTGGTTACACATTACTCAATTCTACTCACATTGAAAACCTCTGTTAAAGATCAGGAAAGCCAGCTGCATTTCAGGACCCTCTGGAAAGGCAAGGCAGGTGTCTGGTCACTCCACTCTCAAGGATGTCCTCCTGTTCTCCACCATAGGACCCTGTCAGCTTTTTGCACAGCTCCACCCAGAGGCAAGCTCTGCAAAATCAATCTCTTTTTGGTGTTTCCTTGTTGCTGTCTGATGGTAGGTTTTATCAGCTCCTTTCACAATGGTAACTTTAGGAGCTCTCTCTTTTCTTATAGTGTGTTCATTGTATATAGCAGTGATGACACCATTAAGTTTGCAATCTTGGAAGGCTCCCTGCAAGACTTCTCGCACCCAGGATTGGACAGTTACCCTTCGCTCTCCTTCCAACTCCAGCCCCTCACTACGGATTGGTCTAGGAGTCTGCAACAGACATATGGGAACTTCCATTTGCAATCCCTGTTTGTTTTCATGTCAAATTGTGTCAAAAATTTAGTTATGTGTCAAAAATGTTATGATTCACTAGTAACTACCATTATATACATATATATATATATATATATATATATATATATATATATATATACATATATACATATTACACGGCCACAGTAGTGGCCGTGTAGTTATGGTTAAGTTGCTGTTTCCATAGGAAGAGCACTTTTTGGGCGGATTATAACTTTGCTCCCCCTGGACAAATCCTACCAAACTTTGCAAAAAAAAGTATATGGGCAACTCTGAATTTATTTGCAAAGTTTGGAGGTGTTTAGTCTAGGGGGACAAAAGTTATAGGGGAGATCCTAAAACGTCTTTTTTCCCATAGACTGAATGGGGGAAAAACTTTGCCCACAACTACAGTTCAAACCGCTAGACAGATTTTCACCAAATTTGCGGCAGGGGCAGCGGCTTGGACCCAAAAGTGTGCTTTTTTAAATTTGGTGACCTTCCGTGCAGTACTTTTCTTTGAAATTATCAAAAAGTAGGCCTGAAAAATTAGTGATATCTATGTCTGCTTCGCGGTCACACTCCCTGTTCGGTCCACGGACAAGATACTGATTGGCGTCATGACCGCGGACACGCAATGTTTCTGCCCATTGGCTGCTGCGAGAAGTGTTCTGCGTCAGATTGTTTGGATGCGCCCGACATCTTGGATCCGCCGAAAGCGGAGCAACAACCAGCATACACATGCTCTAGTTATAAAACTCTTTTGCTGTATCACAGAGCGTTGGGAAAGGGTCAGACAGTAAAACATGGGTGATCAATGCATTTGTTCTGGGGGTCGGTCTTCATGATGTACTTTCTATGGACACCTTGTACGCACAGAAAATGTGGGGTGTAATAACGATAGCACTTCAGTCCATGCAGTGGACAGGAAACTTCTAACTGTTGAAAACACACGCATAGTGGTAGCCAACATTGAAATTGACAACATGCTGTGATTGCATTACTTTTCCGATGTCTATTACTATATTCATTAGTACGCCGCCATGGGTGTCACATGCTACAGTGGTTGTGGCCAGGGCCTAGAGTCTTGGATTAATGGCCGTCGGACGAAGTCTGAAGGCCTTCCTTCCAAGACTGTAGGCCCTGGCCACAACCACCGCAGCATGTCACACCAATGGATACACCCATAGTATTGCATTTCGATTGGCAAATTATGGGGAGTGCGTACAGTCTTGGGTGCTTGTCCGAAGGCCATGCACCCAAGACCAAAGTCATAAGTACTAGACGTGGAAGCCACTGCACACATCCCATGTAAGATCTATGGACATACAGCTAGGAGTGAAGCCTCTGGGCAGACGCACTGAAGGATACCACACTTATAGAAAAACCCCCACTACCACACATCACTGAGGTGGTTGTGTAGAGACCCTGCACTCTTGGGTTCATGGCCAAAGGCCATGCACCCAATAACACAGTTATAATCTCTTTATGATGTATTTCCTATGGCCACCTTGTACGCACAGAAAATGAGGGGTCCAATAAGGGCACTATTTCAGTCTGTCCAGCACACAGGGAACTTGTAACTATTGTAAGGACCCGCGTAGTGGCAGCAAACATTAAAAGTGAAAACATGCCGTGATTGCATTACTTTTTCCTATGGCTATTATTATATTTTTTAGTACGCCGCCATGGGTGTCACATGCTACGGTGGTTGTGGCCAAGGCCTAGAGTCTTGGATGCATGGCCGTCGGCCGAAGGCCTTACTTCCAAAACTCTAGGCCCTGGCCACAAATACTTCAGCATGTCACACCCATGGATACCCTCTTACTAATGCCTATCGATTGCCTGGTTGTGGGGAGTGTGTGCACTCTTGGGTGCAAGGCTGAAGGTCATGCCCCCAACAACAAAGCTATAACCTTTTCACTTAAAAGCCCACATGGGTTTCATGTAGTGCGGTGGTTGTGGAAAAGATGTGTACGTTTGAGTGCATGGTTGCAGACTGTATGCCATATACCCAAGCATGCACCCAACAGGAAACTGGTAAGCACTGGAGTTATAAGGCGCTTCACAACCATGTATTGAAATGTATGGCAATACACCTAAAATTTTAGGCCCTGCCCACAAACAGTGCTGCATTTCAGACCTACACATTCACCCCTAGTATTGAACATCAGTCAGATGGCTGTGGGGAGAGTGTGCAGTCATGAGTGCATGGCCATAGGCCATGCACCCTTTAGCACAGTTATATGTAGTGTACTTACAAGATACAGTGACTACGATATGGTGTGGTAGTGCATCACTCTGTCGGCTGTGGGGAGGGGCTTCCATCATGGGTGCATGGCCAAAGGCCATGCCCCCAAAAGTACATTTGTTCGTAGTGTAGTTATATGCCACAATGAATGTCACATGGTGTGGTAGTAGTGGCGAGGATGCAGAGTACTTGAGATAAGTAATAAGCACTGCAGTTGTAAGTAACTATGCATTTCAAATACTGTATACCCATACATTCATAATGCTATGGCCTGAAACGCACCTCTGTCGCCAGTGGCTACAAACTACTGCACCATATCAGAGCTATTGGTACACTTGTACTATGCAACATCATTAAGATGGTTGTGGGGAGGGCGTAGCGTTTTGGGAGCATGGCCAAAGGCTATGCTCCCAAAACCAAGTGTGTACATAGTAAAATGACAAGGCACCATGGGTCCGATATGCTGTGGTGTTTATGGCCAAGACCCAGACTCATGACTGCATGCCCAAAGGCCATGCACCCAAGACTGAAGTCATAAGCAGTGGAGTTACAAGTCAATATGGATGTGGTGTAATGCGCTAGTTGTGTTGACACACTACTGTCTTAGCTTCATGGCTGCAGACGATGGTCCGAAAAGTAAATTTATAAGTAGCTAATTTACAAGGACAATGGTTTTGATATGCAGCGATGGTTGTGGATGGGTACTATACTCCTTGTACCTTGGTCGTAAGGCGTAGGTGGTACATTACTCACTGAAGATGCAAGGGCCAGCCTACAGGCACTGCAGCATATTAGTACCATAGATTAGACGTGTAGATTCCCATGTGTAGAAAATGACTGCCAATATACCTACTCCTTACTTTGTTCATCATCCACATACAATTTTTAAGTGGCTATCTTACTTGGCGGAAGTATCCCTTTTTCCATTTCTGTGATAAAAGAAAATGGTGTGTTAGTGTTTGCATTTTTTGAAAATTTACTACATTGCATAATAGACAGTTTACCTTTTGTTTTTACCCTCATATTTAGTTTACAAACCAGTGTACTGTGCATTGCGCTCAGTTTCAGTGTTTGCTTTTCTAATCCTTGGGTCTGGGGAAAAGAAATCCTTGTCGGATTAAAAAAAAACTTAGTTTACTATGGTACTAACTACTTCCTTGTTTCCTTTGCGTATTTCCTTCATATTTCTGATCAATGTTATGTTTGTTGCCTTCCTGCCAATTTTTAACAACCGTTAGATACCTGTAGGTGTATTCTAACTGTGCATTTGTTCCTACAGATTTGTGGTACTCATTCATTTCTTTTGTTGTTATATCCTGTTTCCTTCATCTTTCCCATTAATGTTATGTTTGTTGCATTGCTGCCGATTTTTAACAACAGTTAGATACCTATAGGCGTATTCTACCTGTGCATTTCTTTCCAATGATCTGTGATAATCATTTATTGGTGTCATTCTTTAATCCTCTTGGGTAGTTAGATACCTGTGGGCGTATTCTAACTGTTTGTAGTCTTTCACATAATTTGTTGACAATCTTGAAGTACACATTATTTCGTAAATGTTGGCTTTAAGAACATTAAATATGCATTTGTTAGATTAGCTGGCAATCTCTGCTTTAGAGTAAAGGTGCTAACATTACATTGAAACCTTCCACAATGTTATTTAATGTATGCAGTGTAGTGACCTGCATTGGTTGTAGCTCCTGCATGGTAGATTATACCTACTGTTGTAAAGGTTTTCTTTCCAAGTGACCGTTGACCGTGTGTGAATCCAGTCAGTTTACAGTTGTTTTTGGTGCCATCTGCATTATAACGTAGAAGCATAAGTATTATGTAGGCACTATGCGATTGTATCAGTAAGGTGGATCGATTGTCTGAATTGCAAATAGTACATAATCTGCCATGGTTTGCATTTTGTACAAGTTGCTGAAATGGAATGCTCTCACAATTTGGTATGGAAACATACATACATCGCTCATTTGGGATTTCTTCCTGTATCACTTTGCTAGAGAGTGCATGTATGTTTCCACATGTATGATATTTGGAAGATTTCATTTACAGGTATGCTTTTGTTTTCCAATACTAATAGTATGTACATTAGAAATTCTTGTTGATCTTCTTGTGAGTTCATAGTGAATCTCACCATTCCAGCACAGTCATCCAATTGTTACCTTACTCCATGAACACTGTATGTGTTGTCAGGATTGCTTGTTGCATTTCTATGCAGCACTAACATTTGCAAACACAATTGGTCTGTACTGTGCAGGTAAATATTGCTAACAATTGGTGGCAATTGAAAGAGAATATTCATTGCTACATTTGCATAGCAACTTACTCCACTTTCATTTGCAAATTTGAATGGCCCAGCAAGTTCTGTATCTGAGTGCATTTTTCGGTTTTTCTGTTGCTTCTTTGCCGATGTCCCTGGTTTACATTCCCTAATAGTTTGTTCTATGTTTGCGGTAATTGATGAAACTTTAGCTTCTTTTCTTTTCTTTGCGTAATTTGCTGTTGAATTCTGTTGCATTTCTGTTTCATTTACTTTTCTTTTACCACATTTTACTTTATCTGGAACAGGGTATTGTTTCAGATGAGGGGTGTACAGTGAACGCAATCTATTGTATTCTAGAATGCAAGGAATATCAGCTTTGACTTTACTTGAATCAAAGTTTATTAGCAATAGACCATCAAGTGTACGTAAGCGTGATAATGCTACGTAGCTCATGCCTTCCTTAAACACTGTGTTTCCTATATCTATCAATGCTTTGTCTAGGGTAAGACCTTTGGATTTATGAATGGTAACTGCATATGCAAGAGTTAGAGAAAATTGTTCTCTACGTACATACATGTCTTTGAAGAGAAGGAATCAAGCAATTGGGCGCCCTATCCTTTTCACTTCTGAAACTTTATCAAAGCGAATATTTACAATCTGAATGTAGCTATCACGTGGGTATGATTGAAAGCCAACAACTGTGCTCAGTGCTCCATTAACTAGCCCTTGCTCTACGTCAAGGTTACGTTTAAGCATTACTCTACAATTTAAGGATAATTTCAGTATTTTTTTCCAAACCAACAGTGTTGGAGATTGAATTTTCTAAACTATTTAGTCTTTTTGTGGCTTGCTCACACATGGTTACTGTCATACCATGTACGTCTGTGGCGCTAATTTCTATTATTGGTTGCATTTCTTTCTTTAACATTGTTTCATTGAATTTGAAACAGCTGGCAAGAGTTGGCATTAAGGCCATACAATTGACATTTTTGTGCGCTATTTGTTCCATAACATCAGTTGCACATGCATTATCGCCATAACGTGCATGTATATGCCGTTTTTTCAATACAACTTGTGCTTCTTGCGATAATACACCAACTCTAATACTTTTTAAGATGTTGGCATAAGTGTGATCTGCAGATTGCCGCATGTTCTCAGTTAATTCTCTGTATTGGAAATGTTGCCAAAGGTTAACATTACCTATGCTACCAACAGTTTTCCGGCAGAGTTTGTGGCCTAAGGTTTTAAAAATCGGTTCACCTTTCACTGGTGTCAATTGTAGAAGATCTCCGAAAACGATAAAGTTTTTCCCTGCAAAGAATCCTTCATTGTTATTTTTAAGTACTTCTTGTAATCTGAGATGAATCAAAGCCAACATTAGGTTGGAGACCATGCTCACTTCATCTATTAGTAGCATTTTCATGTGTTTCAATACTCTGCATAATTCCATTGCAGCTTCAGCAGAAAGTTTGTAGTAGTGTAATGTATTTTGATGCTCTACTGGAAGCAGTAGTAATCAGTGTAAAGTGACACCAACTATGTTGTAGGCAGCTAAACCTGTGGGGGCCATTACAACAGCTGACAGTTTGTTGTTTGTCAGTTGTTGAAGGAACTTTCTGATGATTTTGATTAAGAATGTTTTTCCTGAGACCAGCTTCACCACTGACGTACAGCAGTATAGGTTTGTAATTTTGGCAGGTACATTGTTTATTTTCGTGTTGTACACCATGTACAATTTGTTTTGTTACGTCTTCAAAAATGGTGCGCTGATCGTTGTTAAGTTTTGCTTGTTGTACAGTTAAGTCTTCTGTATCTTCTCGATACTGATACATGGAGTTTTGTACTTCTGCCATAGCTACTTCAGCCTCATTTGCTATTAGTGGTTGTCCTAGTGGTTCTTGACTTCCTGTTACAGAAGGTTGACTACTGTCGGAAGAGTCCTTATCTAGTTGGGCCTGAAGTTCTTCTTCCTGTTGCTGCTCATTGTGTAACATTGTTTTGTACTGCGTAAAGTTCACATCGATAATAGTGCTTTCATTTGCTTTGAAAACATCTTCATAGCAGTCATAGTTATCTAGTATGTCTTCCTCTTTTCTCCATGGTTTGAAAAGTTGTAACAGAGACATGTAATATAGTTCTTTCTGTTGAAGAGTTTTTAATGACAATTTTACATGATTAATTAAGCTTCGTTTGGTAAGTTTCACTAAGCTCCCTTCACAATCGCTCACTCTATATCTACGTTTGCTTTCATCAGGTTTTACATTATTTTTGTATGCAAAGTTTTGAGCTATGTGATATAGACACATGCTTTCCAGAGTGCTACTCCTGTTCGGATAGTATGTGTCCATTAAATTGTTTTTTAGAAAGTCTTGGCTGTTGGGATCAACAGCCAAATTTCTGGCAATTATTTCTATGCCCTCATATGATGTTAGCACTCTTTTTCTAGATTTTGCAGGACCAAGACTGAGCCATACTATGTTGTCTGATTTTCCATACAAAGCAGTGGCGGTTAAACGATCTGCTGCTTCATAGGCCCCACATTCTCTATGAGAGAGCATTTTTATGCCTAGGCTGTACAATTTCTGTGGTAATGTTTTGTCTGATGCTAGGTCATCTCAGAGGTTTTGAAGCTCTGTTTTTTCTGCTTTTGTTAAGTAGGCTGTAACATATTGTGCAACAGCAGTTGAATTGTCTGCAATGTACTGCACATCCATGTTTGCATTCCATAAGAGGGCATGATTGCATTGTAATCATTGATATATTTTGATTCTTCCCTTCTTTTTATGTAATACATGTTCTGAGGTGATTTACCTTTACAACTATTTCGAACTGAAGACATGAAGTTGCTTACTTCACCTGTTTCTGTAACTGGTCTGGGGAAACCAAAGCGGCATTTGGTATAGTATTGACCTTTGTTTTTGTATTTGCGGTGACAATATTTGCCACATTTGTGTCTTTGAAATTGTAAAATCTGCCCATGCAGCTCACTATGGGGGTCATTACAACCCTGGCGTTAAGGGTTTAACGGCGCCGTAAAAGGTGTCGGCGCCGTTAAACCCTTAACGCCTGATTACGAAGTCCCTTTGCGGGACCCGACCTTAACGGCTGGTTTTACCAGCCGTTAAAGTAGGGTGCCGCAAAGGGACCTCGGTGCTAATTACGATACCGCAATGTGCGGTACCACACTTAGCGCCTTCCCCAGTCCCATTGAGCCCTATGGGGTGAAAATGGGAATGGGGAAGGGCCATGGTGAAATGGGGAAATACCGCCCCGCAAACCTTGGAATGGGGCGGTATTTCCCCATTCCATCCTGGCGGACTCGTTACAACACCGGCACCAACCATGGTGCTAATAGCACCATGGTTTAGCACCGGGGTTGTAATGAGGGCCTATGGGCCTCATTACGACCCAGGCGTTAAGGGTTAACGCCGTCGTTAACCCTTAACGCCTATTCTGATTTTAATGGCTGCTCTTAGCAGCCGTTAAAATCCATGGCGCTAACCTGCCATGATGCTAATTACGCCACCGTAATTTACGGTGGCGTAATTAGCGCCTTCCCCACTCCCATTATGCCCTATGGGGCAAAAATGGGAATGGGGAAGTGAACATGGGAAATGGGGATTTACCGCCCCACTCACCTTGGAATGGGGCGGTAAATCCGCCATCCACCATGGTGTAAACGTAGTTTACACCATGGTGGTAAAGTTGGCGCAATTAGTTCCTGGGTCGTAATGACCCCCTATGTGTCTGTTGTGAAGGGATTTCACATGTGACATATTTTTGGATAAACTGCAAAACAGTGCTATCACTGTCGTGCCCAAGTTTCGGTGTCCTTATCTTCCCTGAGTGGATTCCTGCCACTGTCACTCCTACACAGACCTATTCCTCTTTTGAATGTCTTGTCTGCCGACTCTCTCTCTCTCCTAGCCATTCCCTTAGCGTGGCTACTATCTATCGGCCACCTGGTCAAATTTCCTCCTTCCTCTCTGAGTGGGCTGACCTCTCCTCCTCACTCCTGTCCTAAACCACTCAACTCCTCTTTCTTGGTGACTTCAACATCCACCTGGATGCCTCCTGTCCCACGACTGGACTCGTTCGTGACCTATGCGACTCTCTCTCACTCTCTATTCTCCCGTCTGGGCCTACTCATTCTGCAGGGCACACTCTTTATGCTCTGATCTCTTCTGACCTTCCCCTCTCCGTCCCTCTCTCCACTCCTCTCTCCTGGAGTGATCACTTTCTCCTATCCTCCCACCTCACCCTCCCTACCCCACAGGCAAAGCCACGCTCATCACTGCCACCCACCTTCTCGGTCATCCGACCGATGAAGCGCGTGTCAGTTGAGGCTTTCACTGCAACCTTCTCGCCCCCACCCTGCCCCTTCGGCTGAGTCCCACCCTGTCACAGCCCTCTCCATGCTCCACTCTGCTATATCTGACACTCTTGATATCCTTGCCCCCGTCATGAGAATCCGCCTGAAGCCCAAAGCCAAATGTAAATCCTGGTATGACTCGGATCTCGTCACCCTAAAACGCAAGTGCAGGGTGGCAGAGAGGAAATGGCGTGTTTCATGTTCATCCTCTGACAAACTGGCCTACCGCCTGCTCCAATGGCAATACCGTCTCTCCGTTCTCACCAAGAAGAGAGCCCTTATCCAAGCCCGCATCTCTGGGGCATCTAACAACTCGGCCGAACTCTTTAAAATCTGCAAGGAGCTTGCCAACCCTGCTGCAGTTTCTACCTCTCCTGTCCCCTCCCAGGCCCTCTGCAATGCACTGGCCTCTCACTTCATCTCTAAAACTCAGGACATCCTGTCCTCACTCTCCTCCTATCACCTCCCTCCCTCTCTTCCCGGCTCTTCCCCTGGCCCTTCTGCAGCCACCCCTCCTCCCTCCTTCTCTGCCTTTCCCCTTTTTTCTGCTGACGAGGTTTCCAGACAAGTCCGATCTATGAAAGTCTCGTCTGAACAGGTTCACCCTTGTTCCTCCAAAACTATCAAGGGCCACATCGACTCCCTGGCTCCTGCCCTGGCTGACTTTTGCAACCACTCCTTCGCCTCTGGAGTCTTCCCTTCCCCCCTCAAGCATTCCCTTGTGCACCCTCTTCTTAAGAAACCCTCTTCCGACCCCTCCTGCCCGGCTAACTATCGCCCAATCTCCATCACTCCCTTCCTGGGCAAGCTCCTGGAGAAACTGGCCATCTCCCAGCTTAACCTCCATGCTGAATCTGTTGGTAGTCTTCATGACCATCACTCTGGCTTCAGAGCTGCCAGAAGCACGGAAACTGCTCTCCTGAACATCCGTGAGGACCTGCTCTTGAACCTCGACTCCAACACTCCGTGTGTTCTCATTCTGCTCGATCTCTCTTCTGCCTTTGACACTGTCAACCATGCCATCCTGCTCAACCGTCTCCGTGATAACCTGGGTATCACTGGTCAGGCTCTGGCGTGGCTGACCTCTTTCCTTTCCAATCGACCCTCCCAGGTCCAACTGGGGTCCTTCCTCTCTGACATCTTTTTCTCCACCTGTGATGTCCCCCAGGGATCGAATCTCTCTCCCTGGCTGTTCAACCAGTATCTGGCACTCCTTGCACACCGCATCGCCGCTCTCTGCCCCAACTTTCAGTGCTATGCGGACGATACCCAGCTCATTTTCAGGCACCCTCGGCCTCCTCCTCTCCTTCCCTCATCTCTGACTGTCTGTCCGCTATCCAGGAATGGTGTGCCGCCAATGACCTCTGCCTTAATGCCAGTAAGACTGAGATTCTACTCATCGGCACACCCACTCCCTTGTTCCCTGCAGCCCTCTGGCCAGCCTCTCTTGGCCCTCTTCCTGCTCCTACCTGCAAGGCAAAAAACCTTGGGGTCATCTTCGACTCCACACTCTCCTTCTCTCCTCATATATCTGACGTCTCTAAGAAGTCACACTACCAGCTGCACCTCCTCAGAGGTATTCTTCCCTTCCTCTCCTTCCCCCAGAAGCTTACTGTCTCCCGAGCCCTGGTTCTCTCAAAGCTGGACTACTGTAACAGCCTCTATCTTAATCTGCCTGCCTCCACTCTCCGTCCTCTGCAACTCATCCAGAACAGAACTGCAAGACTTGTCCTTGGCCTCAAGCCCAGGGACCGTATCTCTCCAGGACTGAAATCTCTACACTGGCTCCCAGTGGCTGCGAGGATTAAGTTCAAAACCCTCTGCATTATCCGCAAGGCCTTCTGGGGCCTGGGGCCTAAATACCTTCAACTCTCTCTTCCTAAATATCTTCCTTTCCGAGCCCTTCGCTCATCTGTCTCCAACTTCCTCAGGGTCAGCCGCTTCTCGAAGCAACGATCTGGGGGTAAATCTCTCTCCGCGGCAGGGGCCTCCCTCTGGAACAGCCTTCCTGCCTCCCTGAAACTTGAGGAGAACCATCTCCGGTTCCGGAAGCACCTCAAAACCTTCTTCTTTGCTTCCGCTTTCTCTCTCCCTCTCCTCTGCTAAATTCTTCACTGAAACTGCACTGAATCTGCAACTGGGACACTCTCACCGACCTCGGTCCTGGGCCCAGCCACTCTCCACTTGCACTGCCTCCCTGGCAACCCCTGCACTGCGGGACTGTCTCTGTATCCCTATAGCCCCCCCTTCCCAGCACTTGTGCTCACTTACCTTGCACTTGCCACCAGCTGGCCCTATTTATTTATTTATTTATTTTTATTCTACTTACTTTGTACTGTCACTTCCCCCCTCCCCTTGCACTTTCTCCCTTCCTCCTACCCCTGCACTTGCACGATCTCAATGACACCTGGCCTAGTAGGATCGTTGTCTGTCTTCCCCTTGTTCCCCCCTCCCTTCCTCGTCACGCCTTGAAACACTTGTGTATAGGCGCGTTACAAATGCCATATCATATCATATCATATCATACCTTTGATCCATAACAGCATGTGAATATGTGGTGCTCCTCTCACTTGATATTCTTTTCTCCAAAAGAAGTGTTGCACTTCTCCAAGGGGAGGATCAGTTTTATTGCAAATAAAGTGTAGCATAGCAATGAAACAATGATGGAAATGTCTTGAGACATCAACTGGATCGAGAGAGCAAAGTTCTCCAGGTGTTAATATATCTATGTTGTTTTTGTTGCTGTTTGCTATGCGTAGCAACTCATGTAAATCTTCCCATGCATATTCTGCACAACTTAGCGTAACAAACCAAGTCGGTGGTCCAAGGTTTCTGATCATGCAACGCACGTCTCTGTGCCGCCTGAACCAGTATTCCTTTGTACTATGCATGTTTGCAAACAAATTTGTTATACTTGATTGTAAAACCCCATCTTTTTCCTGTACTTTTTGTATTAATTGCGTAGCTGACATATTTTGAAAGTGGGTTCCAGATTTAAGAATGTGTGCAACTCCATAACATAGTGTTGCTAATTCACTTTCAAAGAGTAGGTGGAATATGTATTCCACATCTTGTCTAAATCTGGGATCTTGCGAATACATTCGTAATGAGCGGTATTCTGATACCCCAATCTGAGTGGATCTATCATTGTATCTTCCACCTTTGCCAGTAGGAAATAGCAGTGGAAACGCACGCGCTTTTATACTTTTTTCCCATATACTCATTGGTGACCCTTTGGTTTGTCGCATTTGGTAAATTTCTTGTGCATCAACTATGCTTTCATTGGAATGCAACGGATGAATTGTGTAATGGTCCAAAAGTGGATACTGTAGCTGGATCCAGAAGCTCGAATTGTCCAGTTTCTGATGGCTTTTTAATTATTTCAGTTGTTTCCCTTAAGCTTTCATCAATATTTATTTCCTTGTAGTACTCATTATTGGCTTTATGATATTGCAATGCTTTTCTAACTTTGTGTAAGTCCACTAATTGTTGCCAAAGTTTTGTTGTCCTTTGTTGGTACTCCATTTACCAAGACTTTTAATGAACGCTCTATTGAACGTTCCATTCGTAGAGTGTGTACATTTTCCGTTAGATCTAATGGCAAATAAACTACTTTGCCATGAATATCTTTCACCAAGTCAGAGAAGGTAATTTTGCTGTTTTCGGATGAAGGCGTATAATTGCTGAAATGGGTGAACTGTTTGTATTGTTATGCTCTCATACAAATTGAGCTGTTGCAGGATTTTTGGTAATGGAAACAATTCCAAATTATTTGTAATAGCACATGAAGGAGTGTGGTTGTTGTCTAATTTTTGTATTATAGTAACTGCAACATATTAGGTGTTCGGTTAGTTCATATTTGTTTTCAGCTAAAAGGTACAGAGCTAATTCAAACCATTTAGAGTCTTCATTGTCTTCTATTTTGTATGCCATGTCCACATTTTTTGTGTTCCTTTTGTAAAACGTTCTGCGGCAACACACACACACACATGGTTTGGTACTTCAGCCGATGACCTTTTAAATTTTACTATTTCTTTCCTGTATGTGTGTAATAGAAGGTTGCTATGTGCAGAATTGTTGCTACTATGTTCTAAAACTGTTGCAATTTGTAAGTGGCTCTCACTTCCAAAATACGTTTTCTGAATACGGTCAATTTCTTCTTGTAAGTATTTGGGTGTACCATGCAGAAAAGTGGTATTTAAATTGCCTAATTCTGAAGCTGGACTTTTTGCATAGTATATTTTATACACAAGATTTCCTACAATGGAATGATGTATTGATATTATTTTGATATCATGGAAGGTACTTTTGCAAATAGGCACAGAAATGCAGGCTAATGAATGTCCTTTTAGTCCTGTGTATTTCCGCATTTCCGTATTTTACTTTTGTCTTTACCTTTTACATATTGATTGAGGAACTGATATAAATATTTGAAAGCTTTGTTTGTAACAGCACACGTTGATGCTTCAAGGGATAGTTTTGTAAGCAGTGTTTCTTGTTCCATGATGGTAATATTTATTTTCTCATACCCTCGTCCACTGCTATGGATGGCAATTGTGTTTGTTTGATTTTGTATGTATGCTTCTTCATTAAAATATGGTTCTGTGGTTGTTGTGTGACTCCATTCACCACCACAAACATGTAAGAAATTATTTTTGTTCACTTTCCGTTTATTGCTGTGCTTCTTTTGTAGTTTGGTAACTAGTTTTGTTAGTGCTTTCATCCTATTTAACACTAATATAAACAACTTGCCTTTGAGAAGGATTGCACTGTTCACGAGAGCTTGTAGGATTAACTTTCTACGGTAGGTTTTAAGGGGTGAGGGTGATTTCAGTCCTCTTCTTAGAAGATTCTGAAGGACTCTGTGACGAAACATTTTTGATAAAATACTTTTTTTACTATGGGTTCTTGTGACACTATCAGGATTATTAGGAGCATTGTTAGCTGTACTGGTAGCCATTTTTTTGCTAACATTTTTGTATTTTGTGACACATTTTGGTGGAGGAGGTAAAGTTTCGGTAGTTGAGACTTCCTTTGTTTTGCTAACCAACTGCATTAGCTGGTTTGTTCCAAGATTCTCTACAAACTCTACAAGAGGTGGATGCTTACATTGGGCACTTTTGTTTTTATTTGCTCTACTTCTGCGTTCCATTCTACGGAGTTGCTTTTTGGTAGGCATTGTGACACTATCAGGATTATTAGGAGCATTGTTAGCTGTACTGGTAGCCATTTTTTGCCAACATTTTTGTGTTTTGTGACACATTTTGATGGAGGAGGTAAAGTTTCGGTAGTTGAGACTTCCTTTGTTTTGCTAACCAACTGCATTAGCTGGTTTGTTCCAAGATTCTCTACAAACTCTACAAGAGGTGGATGCTTACATTGGGCACTTTTGTTTTTATTTGCTCTACTTCTGCGTTCCATTCTACGGAGTTGCTTTTTGGTAGGCATTCTTTGGTGTCTGTTGAAAAAAAAGTATACTTTGGTCTGTTGTCCAATGTATGTGTGCAGTGTGCATGTGTGCATGAGTCTAATGGGGAAGCTCTTTGTCATGGTGTGACATTGTGCATTGAACTCTTGCAATGATTTGGTAAGGCTACTTTACTGTTTGTGTACTACTACAATGTGCTTCAGATCAGAGTACAAAGTGGGCTACTTGTGACGAGAACCATTATTAATAAACGAAATGCCATAAACTTGCAACAGCTACTTCTTTTCTAAATCTGACCTTCTAAGGATTACATATGTTATTTGAGTTCCAAACACACAAGGATTTGTCAGCCATTCTGCCTGTTATTCTTTGTTCAATAAATGGATATTTGCAGGCGGAATGGTTTAGAAATCAATGTTTGCTTTGGTGCCTAAAATAACCAAATAACCCATAAAGCCTCTTTGAGGAGTAGTTACAATATAAAGGTAGTACTGTGCTTACTTTTTTTTGCAAGATGACCAAGTTTCTTCGGATATGTTGTCTGCAGTGTAGATGCTGTTGATTCTCAGGAGAGTAGTCTTCACTGGGATTGAAAAAAACAAAATCAATTACTTTGTGTGTTTACAGCAGTGATGATATTGCACACATTAATTGAGCTTCTTTCGTCAGAGCATTTTACTTTCATATTTCAACCCAGTGCTTGTGTGCACTTCACTTCACTCTGTGCAGTGTTTGCATGGTATTTGCAATATGGTACTTGAAAGTCCTTCAAAATTGCTAACAATTTTAAGGTTATGGAAATGCCTTGTTTTTTACAAGGTGCACTATGCATAGGAGAGAGGTTTGTAAGCGATAGGGCACAGTAGTAGTTGGGGAAACATTTTCCACTTGCAAACTAAAAGCACAATGCTGACACATCGGGAGATCCTCAGAGGGAGATGTCACCACAGCAATCGGGAGCGCTTACTTTTCTCATACGATTACATTGCAAGTAGTATTACTGTAGGCTGTACACAGTACACAACTCTGACATTTCCAAATACACAATTGAGTTCTGCCCTAAATAGGCATGCTTGCAATGTATGTACAGGTTATGCGGAAGACAGTGTGGTTTGTCAATGACAAATTGGACATCCTGCACTTAAAACGGCGAGCATTCGTATGTGTTGCCTATGCACATTTATTGGCATTATTTTGTCTAAATTAAATCATAAGGGTTGCACATGTTCTCTGATTAAAATATACATACCTGTACTTTATACTCATGCATGTGCGCATGCATGGAGCTGTACGTAGAAATTCGGAGTACTTGCACAGTAGCTTGTGAAGTAGGTGCTTTGCAATGATAAGCGACTTCCATTCAGAATCTTCGACAGTAATTTTGAAGTGCGCAATGTGGATGACGGAGTTAGAATTAGCGATGTTTAATGTGATTGGTGGATGGTTGTGTAACTGCTTAGTTGTGTCCAATGAGGGACTTGATTTGTTACCGCTGTGGAAAGGGTGGAAGGACTGGGTAAGAGTTACGTGCCGCACGTAGGCAACGCTTGTCCGCAGGTAGGGCATGTCACATACGGGTTTCTACAGCTAATCCTGTTTCCAAATTCTCAAATACTTTTTTCCCGTATTGCGCAACGACAAATTTGGCTGAGTTCTTCTGCTTTTGGTCCATAAATGGAGAAAGCAAGACGCAATGTGAATAAGGCTGTTTGTGCCTTTTTAAGAGATGTTGGCATGTCCTCTTTCCACAATGAAAACATTTTGTTTCGCAGTTCTTTCATTTTCCGCAGAGATTGAGTCCACCTCACATATGCGGGCAATCAGATTTTTCTGCGCAATGTACAAAATGCACTGCAACCTCTTTTGAAATCACACTAACCTATCTGACAATCCGTTTTCTCCAATCCACAGTTTTTGACCCACACAACACACTATCTTAAGGCTATTTTCAGAGCCACCACTTACTCCCAGCGTACACTTCATTGTGTTTCCTCCACTTGCACCCTCCTTTTTTCCCCCTACGACTGTCCGCAAACTTTTCCACAACTCTGCGGGGTCTGTGACCGTCATTTCATAGTTCTATTGTTAAACTGAGAAAGGCGGCTAGGGAAAGAGCCTTTTCAGTAATTTGTGTTGTTTTCACGTGCATTGCTTCACAGCACACGACACACTAGGAGAAGAGGCCAAAGGAGGGTAAGGAAGGGACACCAGCCACAGGGATAAGAAAGGGCAAGTGAATAGAGAAAGATATAGAGTGAGCTTCATTTAGGTAAGGAGCAGATCTGCTGCTCCTCTGTGACTGCAGCCTCAAAAGCACTTTGAAAACTCTCCTCCCTGCAGAGTACTGCGTCACAATACGTACACACTACTGTCACCTTTGAAAGGTGAGGGTTAACAGCATTGCGAATGGCTTATGAGGCAGCTGGAGGGAGGCGCTCCCCCATAGGATTGTCTCTTGTGGTGGGAGGATGCTGTGGAGGAACTCAATCGACTACGCTCTTCACATGGCACCACTTTGCGAATGTCCGCAGTGTGGAACGAAGTGAGGTGTCACTTCATGGTTGTCGTACGAAAGCTGTACGCACCAAGTCTCCCACGTCTCAGCACCACCTCGCACTGGTTACACTTCACCAGGTTCACACGTGCTTTTGGTACGTACCCATAAACGGAAAACAACCGCCACACCCACGACTCCCGGCGAGTGCTCCTAGTGCGGAGTTCCTCCACTTCATTCTCTTCCTCCTTTTCTTCCTCGCTCTCTACATCCTCACCTGTATATCTCTCTGCAGGCCCTTGGGGAGGTGGTGGTGGTGGTGGGTATGGGGGTGGTGCAGAGGCTAATGACTCAACAGCAGCCATGGAAGCCATACCGATTAGTTTCCTTTTGGTCATTACAGCAGTAAAAGCAGTACACCTCAATCTGCTATAGCTAGAAGGACAAAGAAGATGCGCTCAGGGGTGTGGCCATTTGTAGGGCTGGAGGGGTGTGCTTCGTGATTGTCTTCTTCCCTGCAAAGCGGTACAAAAATTTTACACACCAAGTCCTCAGGTCAGCTATTGTCTGGGATATGTGAAATTACATTACACACTACAATACTTTGTCTTGTGTCTACAAGTTCTTTTGTACTGCTGCGGAAGCACACAAACTGCGCAAATTAGTCTACACGCTCAGCGTGTGTGCGGTCACATGATGACGTCCTCAACACATCCGCGCCAGAATTGGGACTCTGCTGGACAGCAAATGCAGATTACACAACGTATGCATGCGCACAAGTGTCCTACAGACAGTGTTCGGGTTCTCCAACTAATTCAAAGTGCGACACATGTGAGACGGACAGTAGAGACAGGCGCGATGTTCGCTATACTTAAGGTTGCACTGCGCATGTGCACACATGATCTGTTCACTGTGCGGACAGCTCCAGTATCCTTAGGACAACTCCATTTTGTTTGCCTATGAACTTGCCGGACACCGCCCCTGTTCTACGGACGGCACCATTTTGGCTGTGCCCGATACGGACAGCTATAGTGTCCTTCACACACTCCCATTTTGCTCATTTACACCCATTGCGGACATCTGGTGTGTTCTACGAACATGTTTCATCTCGTTTGCAAGCGGTACGGCGAGGTATAATGTCCTTAGGATGCCCCTTTCTGTTTATGTACGTACACCTTCTACAGATGGTTCAGTCAACCATAAAATCCATCTTCCTTGACATTAGTAAGGGTAGGTGTACTGCCTTCTTAGCACCCACATTCCATTCCTTGTGGATAGGTCGAACAGGCGCGCTGTTCGCGAACATTTTACGTCTTTTTTTTAAAAAAAATGTACTCAAACTCTTTCACTACAACTACTGTACAAAAATATTCCAAAAACACACACACACTTCAGTTCAAAGAAATAGCGGGGGAAGTGGACACTGACACAAATATGGGGGAATTAGGAATCAACACGGTTGGTTATAAGGAGAAGGTTTGTGAGGAGAAGAAGGGATGGATATTTCGTCAAAACATCTCTTTCCTTCTTGAAGGTTTGGGGACGGTTCACTAGGGAATGGAGAAGCAGGGCAGGTACAGGTGGGGCAATGGTAACACACTTTTCCTCTCACACAGTCCTCCACAAACTCCCGTAAACTTTAAAAAATGTTGTTCAATATGTCCATTTTCTGTTCAATCCTTTTTATCCTGTCTTCTTCTGTCTCGTTTGTTGCCCTTTCTTCTTTTCTTTCCTGGTCTGTTAAAAAGAAATATACATATGTTAAATGCCTATAAAATACTGGTCATTATTTTGCATATGCACAGCAATGTGTACCATTATTGTTGCTGTCTTCAGACATTTCCCCATGCAGTAAATTCTCCTCCAGCCACTCCAAAGTACTAGCCATTTCTGAGTTAAAAAAACAGAAAGAAATTATTATTTCTGCACCACACACCAAAAGAAAAACCACACATACGAAAAAATGACCTCCACTCACTCCTTTGATGCAATCTCCCTTCGTCCTACTGCGTCCGTCCACTATTGTTCCAGGCTGCCGAGTTTCTGTGAACTGATTACACTGGAGGCATCCTTTTTTTTTTTTATACCATCCACTTCACTCTACATGGTTATTAAATGTGTCATTTTCTTTTCCCATCTTCAGGGTTCCATATTTTTACTTATTACTATTTATAATATCTTTATGCCCTTCTTCTATGTTGCACACTTTTTGTGTAAGAAAATAGTACCTTTTCATATACCCCCCGCCTCTTTGGGTAATGTTGATCCTGTCTGCCCCCGTCCGCAAACAGGCGCTCAGTCTGTCCCTTTCTAATATCAATAGGGAGGGGGTTATGTATGTTCTATGTTAAATGTATATCAAGTATGTAGATTACACTACATATCTCCCAAGATCACATAATGAAAATGAATATTCTGCACAACAACTTCATTGCCACAATGTCGTGATTAAGTTCCTCTTCGAAAAAACCTGTTCAATTCACTACAAAAAAAACTTTGTTAAGGGGACGTTATGGTTAAGTTGCCATCCCAAAAACCTGTAAAATTCACTACAAAGAAAACTTTGTAGAGAGGATGTTATGGTTAAGATGCCCTACTAGAAACCTCTGCACTTCACTAAAAAAATTATTTCACCCTCCCCTTTATGCTTCAATTTACAACCGAAAAACCCCTGAAATTCGACACTTATGGTAAACTAAGCCCCCAAACCTTCCACCATCCCTGTGCACTGCTAACACTAACATCCAGACTATGAAAGATGTCATCTCAAATGTCACTGATGACATCACTGACAATATCACATGTTGCTGGTTTCTGAATACTGTCAGGTAAGTTTGCCAGTGGGCCCTTCAGTTCCCTTGGTTTGGGGCCTTTTATTACAATGCAGAGAGTGGCAGAGGAGGCAGAACAACTATGGCTTGGTGGGTTGTCCAGGGCCCTTAAAGTGGTTAACCATACTAGGATGGGCATGCCCGGAAGTGGGCCATGAGCCCGCTCAGCCTGGAGTGTCAAACAACACCTCACTACTGGCCCTGATGTGGGGGGTTGCTTGTGGTCTTGGGTTGTGAGTATTGGACTTTGCATCAATGGGTGCAGAGCCACATTTGGGGTGGGGTCCGTCCTGATTGCTAAGCAGTTTTCCCCCTTTTGTAATGTCACAGCATTCTGACATACTATGGTTTGGAGTGCTACCCAGAGAAATATGTCTAGTAATAACTCATTCAAAACTTTCGATTTTACCAGTCTTCAGTTTTTCAAAAGACACCTTAATAGGGTGGCACACACATAGCATTGGCAGGATCTCTGCCTAGTGCTGCACAAACCACCCCAATGCACCCTATGTAAAGATAGAAAAGATACACACCATCATTACGAGTTTGGTGGTATCTCAGTGGTAATACATCAGAGATACCACCAAACGGTAAGTCTGTTATCACCACTTGATCTGGTGGTATTACACTGGTGGTGTTGCCACCAGATTACAAGTGGTGGTAGCCAGTGTTAGTTCCCATTAGTTGGAGTCCATAGGACGTCATGGGGATTTCAGAAGTATTACAAATAGCGTTATTGCTGATATGGCCGTTTTTGGGCTGTAAGGCAGTGGTTTTTCCTCTGCCTAACAACCAAACCTGCAGTTAGGTGGTGTGGTAATGTGGCATTAATGCAATGGTCATTTATGACCACTGCAATGCCACCATGTTTTACTACGCCGCCAAACACATAATGAGACCTACAGAATCCATTGATTGCTAAAAACTGGTCATGTACTCCTTACCCTTGGAGCTGTATGGTAGTACAGGGGCAGTACTGGAGATAATGATGAATACAACAGACCCGCTACCAGTGCTTTCAGTAATGAAGGAGATAATCAAGCCAATCGGGGAAGAGGCTCAAGAGGTAACAATCCATCTAGGAATGGCCTGTGTCAGCATTTTTTTGAAAGAGAAAACAGCCAGAGGCAATGGTCTCCAGACTGGATGCAGACCCGAAGTCACTGGGGTTGGTAGTTAATTTCTCTACCTTCCCGCTGACAGAGAAGGAAGATTTCATTCTTAATAAAGGACATCAATTTATGAGGAAAGTTCACCTCAGGGATTTTGTAAAGAATAATCCCTTTGGTGCAGCCAGCAATTCTAGTGGCCTAAGACATCCATCAACATTTTGTGCTCCATATAATTCCCACACACCAGAATCCTTGGTGTTTGAAAAGTTATGGAAGAGATAAGTACATTAGAGTCTAAAACTATTCCCAAGCATTCTAATTTAAGCAAAGTAGAACAGAGTATTCTAAAATCTTTGGGTTCCAATGAGAACATTATTATCTGCCAAGCTAATAAGTGTGGCGCCATAGCGGTTTGAGTTGAACAGATTATGTGGAAGAATGCCTGAAACTACTATCAGATACCATAGATTACCAGAAATTAGATAAGGATCCGAGCAATGATCTGGTCAGCTCCATCAAGAATAGAGTGACAAGAGCTGTCGAAATACAAGTGATCAGAAAGCAAGAAGGGGAATATTTGATCAAAGAAAATGGCAGAGTGCCTGTATTGTATATTCTCCCCAAAATCCACAAATGCTTGGTGAACCTTCCCGGAAGACCCATTGTATCTGGGATTAACTCTGTGTTGGAACCTCCATCTAAGTATGTGGATTTTTACTTAAGACCATTTATATAGGGCATGAAAAGTTATATTAAAGACACTACAGATGCCATAAATAGAATTGAAGGCGATCATTTTGACCCTAGCAAGAATCTGATGTTCTGTCTTGTTATACAAGCCCTATATACCAATATACCACAGAAAGCCACACTTGAAGTAGTTAAAGAAACTCTACTTCAAAGAGATGAAGATCATCCTGTACCCAACTCCTTTATCAAATGGTGTACTGAGATGGCTTTAACAAATACATTTTTCCAATTCTTGCGACAGTACTATCAACAAATTGAGGGAACAGCAATGGGAGCCGCAATGGCTCCCAATTTAGCAAACTTATATGTCAATATGTTTGAAGAAACTGTTATCTACTCTGCCCTTAATCCTTTCCAAGACAACATTGTGTGCTGGCTCAGATACATCAACGATTTGTTTGTAATTTGGAAGAATGAAGAGGAAGTGACCAGATTTGTGAACTGGTTAAATGTCCAGAACAGGTACCTAAAGTTTACTGTGAATGCTAGTAATGATCAGGTTAATTATTTGAACATTTCCATATATCATCATCAAAAATAGGAAATGTAAGACAAGGATGATTGAGCACAGAAGATGCACTAAGAAAAGGGTGGAACAGGCTCCTCTGGTTAAATATTTTGTGCAGAAAGACCTGTAAAGATTTCAAATGGATAATTCTTAAGCATATTAAGGGAGAGTCACAAGATCAGATCAATAAGAAATTATTGAAGCTGGAACAGAAACGTATTTTTTTTGCCAAAAGTTACATTCATGGTCTGAATGAGAATGTGGAATGGCATAATGCCTAACATCGTTCTTGTGCCCAATCATCAGCCGTCAAATGTTTTTTGACCTGTAAAAAGAGTTGCGAGTAACTATAAATTGTGTGCATATGGTGTATGATATATCCTGCTTTTTTGCCTGACCTACAAGAAAAGTCAGAAGAGTAGAATGTATGATTTCTTGTCTCTCTTCATTTTTCATGTACGACTATGGGAAACAACGTGCAATATGGGAAACTTTGAATTCTACCTAACGTTTATCTAATGAATGTTGACCAAAATTCTACATATGAAGGAATTAATTCTGATGATCATTGAAAAATAATATGAAAAATGTGGAGGTTTATTGTGATCTGCCTAAGAAAGACGTTTAGAAATGTGTTTCAGAATGTTAGTAGGTCCTCTCTGACACTCATGAGGGTCCAGATGTGTGATATACTCGCTGGGTGGTAACTTTTAGATATGGGTAGAATGACAAATACTGTGAGATAATAACTTCTATTTAGCACATGTAATACATTTGCATTAGGTTAGACACATGGTGGAAGGTGCTAAACAGAAAACTACAATATCCAGTATCTATGCGAGCATTTGGATTTCTCTGCTGGCATGCAACGCAACGCGTGATGACGTCATGCCACATAGGCGTGATGAGATCATACGTCGTGTATAAGAAGCAGCCATTATGAAAAATACGACTGCGAGATACATGTTGCATTTGGAGGCACCCGTGCGGAGAAATCCATGAATTTTGAATAGGTGAGTGTAGTTTAATAGTTGTTTTAAAGAGTATGTGCTTATTGACTTTGGATAATAACAATGAACAGTAGTTCATGTAGATGCCCATATGTTTTTTTTTTTTAGTTCATGGGTAAGAAATTACCTGAAGTACATGCGCTATATACCTGGGCCTAGTGTTTCTTAGTGAACAGATATTCACAAGTAAGTGGCCAAGATGTCTTGTATTTACGTCCACGTGATGTGTGGAATAGTAGAACTTGGTCATACTGCAATATGGAATTGGTGAAGTAATTTGGCCCATTTGTTTCCTGTTTTGCCCTAGTTTTGCCTTTAGTTTACACATCCTTACCCATTTGATACAGTGATTAATAAAGGAAGACAGTGTTTGAAAACTTTACCCAAGCCCTTGTTTGACCTGAAGAAAGGACATGAATCTGTCTTCCTCAGGTAAGAGTTGATGCCTGATAGTCAAGAGGAAGCTACTATAATAAGATATATATGGCTAGCTTAATGTCAGACTGATATCAGTCTTGATGTCATCTTTCTAGAATACAAAAAGAGGGAGCAGGTCGATATTTCCCAAATAGAAGGAAATCACCTACTACAACCATTAGTTGTTGATCAGAGGCATTGGAATACGTACCAGAGTAGCCCACAAGGTATGTAATTAATAGCAGGCCGGAACCCTTTGGGAGTCAGGGTTTGCTTGGGATCTAATAAAAAGATCTAAATGAAATATGTATTACTAAAAGAAGTGTCTTTATTTAATAGGGTACCGCACAATTTCTGAAGAAAGAATTTGAAAACAGTGAACAGTTTTTTAGCACCTAACACAAGACAACGTTTGACCCCTGATGAATGTCCAACACCTGTTGTTTTTTATTGTGGACAGAAACTTGTACAAGTTGGGTTTTTGTATTGTAAAATAGGAAACAGTCATCAGGCCCCATTGGAAGGGAAGAAGGTCACAGTGTGAAGAGTCACACAAGGTCATTTTGTGTACTATATGAATAAGACCCAAGTGTAGTGTTACCTGTGTTGTTTTTTATGTTTTATTATGTAATGTGATCATTTTATGATTGTTAAAATATTTTTGAATAATACAATTTGTATTAATAGATGTATGAGAACAAAATGCAATTCAATTGATTGCTTTGTGGCACTTTCTCTCTAGAGACACACCTATCCACACCTTCTTTTTGTAGAAACAGATGTTTATACCCATGTAGTAAGGATGTTGCAATTCCCACACATGGATGTAACCGTTTTGAGGATAGAGTACAGAGCACCCAGCCATGTTACTTATGTGGTTTTATACTGGGGCCTAATATTACAAAGTCACAGTCCTAAAAATGGCGAGATCTAAGTGGTCAAGCCAAGTGACACAGCTGCTGCCACCCACAGAGCAATAAATGATTGGTTCCCCATGAAGGGACTTTGATCCTTCCGGTACCGAAGCACCACACCTGCTTCCAGCCATTGACCGTGCACTGAAAGTATGAGCTCAGCTGCACAACAATGAAATAAAGTAGTCCGGGCATCATCCACAATCAAGTACTGAAATGTGTTTATTGTTGTGTCCGTACAGAGCTCACTGGTTTAGAAGCTGTCGCAGACATGAGCCAGCCTACACTTTGCAGGTTCCAAGTTTAGTAGAGATGACACAGCCATCATTCTTCGAAGGTGGACAAATTTACTAATGTTAATTGGGGTAATGATAATACTGATTACTGGGCCTCCTTCGGAGTATGGCGGTCCAGAAAAAAAGTGGCGGCAATACAGGATGCCGCCATTTTTACCGGACCGCCAAAGTACGAGTCTGGTGGAGCCCCTCGAAGGCAGGAAATCCACCAATGACAACAGTCACACAGCAAATAACGTGGCGGCAAAACCGGCACTGATGGCCACCGGACGGGCACCTAAGACTTGGTGGGAACACTGCCACCATGGCAACACCTCCATATCATGAGCCTCACATATCCGGAAATACTGACAATAAAATGGCGGTAACACAGGCTAATGTTAGTTAGTCGGTGAAAGCAGGTGGTAAACGGCAGTAAATGGATGGAGGTGGGGTGAATGAGGAAACAGGTGTGCCAATTGTATCCATGTGCATCCAATGCAGCCTGGAGTAGGTGAAAAAAGGCCACAACTTCAACACAAACACTCCCAAACTTCACAATGCTGCCACTGGCTGCAGTCAGTGTTGACGTGCAGCTGCTCCAAGTCAACATTGCGCTGGAGCATCTGGAGGACCAACCGAGGGTCCAAGAGGCACTGGACAGCAGGGAGGAAGGAACCAGAGGAGGAGGATGTGCCATGCAAGGCATGCACCCATACCCTGTGTACGGGCCACGCCATGGACCCTCAGTGACATGCAAATACTAACCCTGTATCACCTGGACAGAGAGAGCATAGCATATGTACTGAGCATGATCCAGGGAGACATTGAAAGCAGGATTGGCATCCACACAGCCATACCATCGCTGGTGAAACTAGTGTCTGTCCTGCATTTCCTCATAACGGGCACCTTCAAGCATACTGTGAGTCAGCTGCACAAATTAGCACATCCAACATTTTCCAAAGGACTGGTGGAGGTGCTGGACGCACTCCTGCTGCATGTGGGACAGTACATTGCACTCACAACCACCCTGGCACAGGTGAATACCACTAAGGCAAGATTCTATGCCATTGGCAGGCATGCCCATTGTGTGGGCAGCACTGGACTGTGCGCATGTCGAGCTGGTTGCACCCCATGCCCAGGAGGAAGTATACAGGAACCGGGAACAGTACCAGTCTCTGAAAGTCCAGGTCACTGGTGATGCCGACCTCATGATCACCCACCGCTGTGCCCGGTTCCCAGGATCAACACATGATGCCATGGTATTGCGTAACAGTACACTGCCAGCATACATGAAGAGTCGCAAAGGACAACGTACCTGGGCATTGGGTGAGTAGGAATCACAGTACACAGAGACAAGATTTTCTTTGGGGGTGGGGGTAGATACAATTGTAATGAGTGGCACATTGAATTCCGCCCCCTTCACCCCCTCCACATCAGTAGCTGTTGCCTTCTGTCATATGACCATAAAAAAGAGTAGCACTCAATGCCCAAACTGTGCTATCCAATCAGCATATAGACACACAGGACCACATGTACCACAATGCAACAGTGAGAGAGACAAAAAGAGAATGATCCATTATCGTCGCCAGGCATGGGTGCATATGTGAGCCAAGTACATGTGCATGGGAACAACAAAGTCCCACAACAAGCTCAACATCAAAATGCCACAACACATGCCTGTACCAATGGCAACATAAACATACAGCAGGGGCACCCATCACATGATGAAATAAATGAGTTTGGGTTAATGCATGTTGCTGTGCATCAGCATGGGATGCAGACCTATAGACACACACAGTGTGTGCGCAATGACCCATGCAACAAGTACCACAGCATGGCACAACAGGCACAACAATTAGGGCACACGCTGTGTCACTCAGTGCAGCGCATATACATTTTACAGAAGTGCACCAGAGGCAATCAACAGGGTGACACCGCAGCAGTTAAAGACATGGCATGTTAGCCACATCAGTCCTGTGCGTCCACAACCAATCCCCATACTCGTGTCGTGTGCACATCATTGATAATAAGCCCCCTCTCCCGTAGGTGATGCTTCTCTCTGGAAGTGTCCCCTGCCCCTAACAGACAGCCCCATTAAGTGATGTGTGCATGACCCAGTAGCCATCATTACCTCCTCACTACTCACCCTCTGCTGACAATGACCCCTCACAAGGCACAGTGGGCTCACATAAGTACATGAAACAAACCATGGTGTGAGTACTGTGCCCCTCCTTTCCATGTCCCATTTGTCAGTGCTGGGCAAACACCATCCTGTAGTATCTTGTCAACATGGTATCAACATAGTACCTAGATGCCATGCCTGTCAGGAATGTTCTTCACTCATCCAATGACCCACATGCCTTAAGGTGTAATGTGATTTTGCATGTGGGCACTGTACTTACCCTGACCATTGTCACAGTGCTTGAAGGCTACACTCATGCACTGTATCCACTGACAGGCCCTATGTTTGTCCCCATTGTAGGTGACTCCAGATATACACAGCTCCAATGGCTGATGACCCACGTGAGCAATCCACAAACACTACAAGAGTTAGCGTACAATCGTGCACACATTTGACCAGGGTGGCAATTGAGCACATTTTTGGCATGTGGAAGACACGCTTCCAATGTCTACATCGTACTGGGGGGGACCTCATGTACAAGCCAGACAAGGTGGGCAAGATTGTGTTGGCATGCGCCAATTTGCACAACATCTGCATTCGGCGCAACATACCTCTGCCCCCGATTGTGGACATGCCCCCCCGAGGATGATTAGGGCGTGCATGCGGATGGCGCACATGCAGACAACTGCGTGTGCAGAGGCCATGCAGGGCCGCTTCACCTGCCAGGAGCTTATTAAGAATTTTTATGATGCTATCTGCCATTTAACAGGGCAATGCTAACTTCACTGTTCATCTCACACAATAAAAGCATGCACACAAAGATTGATGTACATTAATGGTTGCAAGTGTGAATTTTCTTTCTATGATTTGGAGTGCCATTCTGGATATACATGCAGTGTACAACCCATCCCAACACCCACCCCAAAGCACCCTAGCCACTCAAATTCTCCCAAAACACCCTACACACTCTAAGTAAACAACAGTATGCATCAGCGTGACCACCATGTCCATGCATTACTTCTGGGCACATTTGGACTTGGTATCTGAGTCCTGGAGCCTTGTGCTGAGAAGATGGATGGACCTTCACTTTGGTGTGCCTTCTAGTGAGCCCTCAGTGAGCGTGTTGGTGGATGAGCTCTCAGAAAACTGGGCACAGATGTACTGCAATGTCAACTGCATGGCTATAATAGGGGCTCTGCTGCAGCAGATGAGGCAATATGTGTGTTCACGCACCCTCTGCCCAAGTGTCAGCATGGCAGATGTTGCCTGTCTGGGTGCGCGTGCCATGCAGCAGGTGCTCCTCTGTATGGTTTTGCAGATATCACGCCTCTTAGTGAGTTGCTCACCAGCCACTGTATGTATCTGTAACTGCTGGTGCTCGATCTGGTCCAGCCGTGCCCTTATTGCATGTAGGTTACCATCTGGCAGTGGTCGTGGACTGTGTGGCTTGGGGGTGTGGCTGGACTAAATCAAGGTGTGGTGTCACCCTCATATTGTTTATAGGAGTCCATGGTCACTTCCTGTTCCCCGTTTAAGTCTGACCCCTAAGAAAGATCCACATGTCACATCTGTCTGCGGCCATGTGCGCGGGGTGGCTGGTGTTTGTGCTGGAACGGTCCCGCGACACGTGTGCTCTCTCACTGCCTGTGGTGTTGTAGGGCACAGCACCAGTGTACGCAGGTTGCATAGGTGCGGGTTGGGCTGGCACTGCCACGGGAGGTGGTGGTGGCTGTGCTGGCACTGCCTGCCGTGGTGGTGATGGTGGTGGCTGGGCTGCCACTGACTGGGGTGCTGGTGGTGGTGGTGGCTGGGCTGCAACTGCCTGCGATGGTGGTGGTGGCTGGTCTGCCACTGCCTGGGGTGGTGGTGGCTGGGCTGCCACTGCCTGGGGTGGTGGTGGTCGCTGGCCTGGCACTGCCTGGGGTGGTGGTGGTGGTGGCTGTGCTGGTGTCGCCCCACTGACATGCTGCCTGCTGCGTCGGGCAGTGTGTCTGGCCTGCGCATGTGTGGTGCCTCTCCCGGTGGTGCATGCGATGGTCCTGCTTCATTGCTGTGCATGGAGTGGTTACCTCCAAAAGGTAAGTGGGGGGTGTGGAAGGATGTATTGGGGGCAATGGGGGGGGGTCAAAATTTTGCTAGATTTGGCTGGGACAAAATTGTTTTCACAGTGAAATTGACTACGTTCAATTCCGTTGCAAAATATTCTGCCACGGCCAAATCACATACATCCAAAATATCTACTTTATTATTATCACAACAGACAGTCTAACAAGGCTACTAAATCCACGCCACACTGTAAAGAATACAGCGGACAGACAGTTTCTAAGAAGGAAAAATGTATGAACTCTGGATACTGACAGGAGGGTAGTTGGCATAGTTAATAACCACAATCGTTTTGAAAGTTTTTTTTTGGCTTCAGCAAAGGGGGAAAGAGTCTTAAAATGTCTCCACGGGCCTTTGGGGAAGGACCAGGGGCACAGAACCACAATGTATATTTTGTTGTAGGTGTTCTTTGTGTGTGTCAGGGTCGAGTCGGCTTCATAGTGCATTTCAGGGAGTCAGCGGCGGGTATCAGGCAGAAAATCGGTTTGGTGAAGCTTGATGAATGACTGCAGGCTGGCCTTCACTGCAACTCAGGGCCAAGAATTGTTGTTGCAGTGCTGATCAGTGGTTCTGAGCATTGGCCAAGACATCTCAGGTTTCTTTCAATGACTGCCACTTGACAAAGGTCAGAGTGGCAGTCGTTTGTGGATTAAGGAACTCGACTGGCTTGAGAATGTCCTTTAAGGCGGATGGTAGTAGATGCTTGTTGTTGCACTTCTTCCAGCTTCTTCACTGTGCTTGCATTGTCCTTTAAGGTGGACAGTCCCGAGCAATGGAGTGTGTTGCAGTAAGCTGCTTTGTCCTTGGTTTCAGGTTCATAGATCTCCTTGCACACCCTGTCCAAGCAGGGCATGCTGTGAGCTGGCTGGGTACTGGTTCTGGAGCCACTGGAGGGTCTTCTGAGTTTCTATCTCCCCGTGATCCCTGGGAGACATTAAGGGGAAGAGATCTTGCTTCCCCCTTTGGATTACCTGGCCTTCCTTCACTGGCGGAAGCTTTAAGGCAGACTGTACCTTCAGCCAGTGTCCAAGGATGAGTTATTCTTTCATGCTTCTTGTGAAGCCTTCAGATGATCAGTTTAAGGGCCTGGTTCATGGAAATGTGGGCAGAAATCCTGCAAGGGTCCTGCACCGAGAAGGACACTGTGCTCGCCTGCGTGCAGAATAAAAGATTTGTGTGCAGTGTATTCATGGAATCGTTCTCACAAAGTAACCGTATTCGCAAGTCGCGGCGGGAATGCCCCTGACAAGCCCACACGCAAAGCATAAACAGCCAGATCAGCTACATTTGCGCACTCTCCGATGCACAAATATACGCACCATTCAAACAGTACATGGGGTTGCCGGCAAGCAGGTCTGCACCTCTGGGTTCCTGCGCAGCGTCCTCCATAACTGTTCCCGGCACCCAAGAACCTGCATATGAAAAATCATAACTCAGTCTAAACTCGGAAAATCTGCGTGCAAACCCCATAAACCATTCCTGAACCTGGCTACACTGCTTACGTCCACCCCTAAGTTACATCAGAACACCGGTTGAGTACACGCACCCTGAAATCTGACAGGCAACCCCACATCTGCACTGCAAATTCTTTATGCAAGTGTACTTACAACTGCCTTTGGGTGGCGGAACGTATGAAGAACTTGCATGGCCATTTCCTGGCCGAGATGTTGCACGATCGAATCCATGAATATCTCTCGTGCCGTGCAATTGTGGGCGTGCAAGGGGCTGCCTAAAAGGCCGTCCCTTGGAACGCCCACTTTTTCACAAGTTCCTCCCCATTTTCGGTGTTCCGCACCCTTCTCAGTGCACTGCACAAGCCACGCCCATGCTCGGCCTGAAGTCTTGTGCAAGGCCATCGACGGCTCGCAGAGATGTACTGAGCCAGCGCGAACTCCCCGTAAGTCCTGTGCATTTGATTCCATAAACACCAAGGAACTGTTCCGGATGCTCTGGGAACTGGAATCCACATGTCCACCGACAGACTCTTACCGAAGGACAAATTCTGGTGCACTGGCATCCAGAATGCACTAGGCAAAAAAAATCATCACACTCCAATTGAAAATAACTAACAAAAAAGCCTCATTTTAACACATAGCACCCCACTCCCCTATCCCGGCTCAATTCACCCACAGTCCTGAACCGTTCAGTTTCTCTAAAGTCTCTATCTTGGATACAGTAAAAAACATTCTATCACTAAAACCATCCAATTGTCAACGAGATAGCTGTCCTGTTGAAATCATTAAAGACGCAGCAAGAGACTTAGCACCATTTATCACAAAACTTATCAACGCCTCTTTCACCAACAACATCATCCCAGGTAACCTAAAACACTCTTGGGTATTACCACTACTAAAAAAAAAAGAACGTTGGACCCCTCGATTCCTACAAACTATTGGCCCATCACCACTGTGCCTTTCCTCATTAAAATGATCGACAAAATTGCATATCTGCAAATCCAGAACTGCTTGGAAACTTGGCTCAAGTCAATCCGGTTTAAGACCGAAGCATGGCACGGAAATGGCCCTCATTGACCTGAAAACGCAAATTGATGAACTTAAGGACCAAGGGAAGATGGCCGTGCTTCTTCTCCTGGATTTGTCAGCTGCCTTTGACCCAGTAGACCATGGAGTTCTATGTAAGCACGTGGCTATGGCGGCCCACTTTTTCCACAGGTGCCATAGCATGGGTTCAGTCCTTCCTCGACAAAAGAACAATGCAAGTTTTCTCTCCCTCTGCATCTGCTGACCCTATCCAAATCACTTGCGGCGTTCCACAGGGATCTTGTATTGCCAACTATGTATAATACATTCACCAAGCCTTTATTTGACAAATTGGACAGACTGGGTGTTATCTACACTAACTACGCAGATGACACTCAGATCCTTATTCCCCTTTTGGGCAATTTTGACAAAGATACTGCCTTGGTGAATAAAATGTACCTCCTCATTCAGGCATGGATGGCATCCCATGGCCTCAGCCTGAACGATGAGAAACCCGAAATCCTGATTCTCGGGTCTCCCTTGAACCTAAAAAAACTAAACCGTAACTATTCTGCCTTCAGCATTGATGTTCATTGATGTTAACATCATTAAAGTAGCGAAGGAAGTCAAAACCCTAGGGTTTTACCTTGACTCTACCCTTAGGTTAAAGAAACAGGTGAACTCTGTGGCTTCATCTACAGCTTACACCTGTAAACTCATCAGAGCCTGCAGGCCGTTTTTATCTAAAACTTGTTGCATCACCCTTTCCAACGCAAAATAATGTCAACATTGGATTATTGCAACACACTATACCTAGGAGCCAATTAAGTACATTTGAGATAAATTATAAATCTTACAAAACAATGCCCTTAGAACTGCCCTGAACTTCTCGAACAGAGAACACATCTCCACCTTCAGAAAGCTACACCACTGGCTAAAGATCAACGATAGAATCCTACTTAAAACCATTTCCTTGACCCATAAATGCCTGAACAACCCTGCCCCTCCCTACCTAACAGGGAGACTGGTTAGGAGAACCTTGACACGACCCAGAAGGACTGCCAATGCATTCTGCCTTGAGATACCTAGATTAAAGAGCACAAATTCTGGAGGCATCAGTTTCCCAGTGAAACAGCCCAATCTTGGAATGCCTTACCCTTAGCACTCACAATTGACCAATCCTATAAGAGATTCAGGCGCAAGGCATTAAATTGGTTGCGTTCTAAAGACATTTGACCAATCCACTACCTATCAGAACTGTATACACAGCCAAGAAGTTATGACCTATATGTATTATTTGCACTTGTATAGAATTTACGTCATTGTATCATACTATTTGCTTTTCATTGTATCAGACTATCTGTTTTTCTCCAGTATAATTTATGCCATCCTGTACCATGCCGTTGTGTAACTATACTCTTTGTATCAAGCCTTAAGTTATCTTATACTATGTTGTTGCGCCCAGTTACCTACGGGTTTGGTGCGCTTTACAAATCAATACACAAACAAACAAAACAAACAGTACGGTGATACATCAATCTCTTCTCCACTCACAACCAAGTTGTGCAAATCCCCATTTCCCCACAATAAGTATCCACTTCTGCTACCCCTTCCCTTTCCTAATGGGGTGTACGCATGTGTACAAGTAAACAGTAATAATGAGAATGTTGCTGAGTGTTTGTGTAGTATTATTTTCTTTCCTGAAATGGGGTTCTGACTCAGTGGTACACTGAGTGGTACTACCTTGTCCTTGTACAAGGTAGTCCTTGTTGCAAGAAACGCAATTAAGAAAAAGGTAGGTGTCCTACAGACACCGCAGCTGTCCGACATATCCACAATAACAATGGAGGCATCCGTACGCCGCCAGCAGGCTCTGCATGTCCGCATGTTGTCCACGACCTATCCATGTGTGTGAGAGAGGACGTTTGTGAGTAGTGCAAGTACATGCATGTGTATATGTTCCTCTGTGTCCTGGTAACATCGCCACTGTGCACCATATGCAAAGGAATGCTAATTAGGTCAGGTCGTCCCCCACAGATAAACATCCCACCTGCTGTACCCTATAAATATCCAGCATCTCCCAAAACGGTTGGTGCACATGTGGCGCACTATTAGTCCATTGAGAAGTGGCAATGGTGTGCATAGAAAACCTATGCACATGCGCACAACATATTCTGGCCAAAATATATCCAGCTGACAGCCGTCCAAAAGGAGAACAGTGGCGACATAACCATGCGACCGCACCCACGCTGAGCATGGGCCCTTATTTCGGAGACAGGAGCCGGACACTCGAACAGTGGCAAACTGCAGGGTTGAGCAATGTACAGAGTGTTTTTCGGAAAGTACACGCTTACAAACACACCACAATGTGCCGTAGCACATGTTTGTATGTTTTGGAACAATGCAGGCCTGCTTTCCGGGTGAAAGTTGTCCACAGCAACCCTACAAAAGGGCACACCCCAGAGGTGCTGTGCAATATGTTTGCAGATTTTCAGAACAGAGTAGTACACCACATAGGTTTTCCCTGTAAGTAATGGTGCACTAAATCTGCTGTGCTACGTTGAATCTGCAACTAATAGCAACCATGTCAGTCCGGCTGAGTACGCACAGTAATGGAGAAAATTATGAACCGGCCTTACTGTGACCCACACCCGCAGCTGCTATAGTGCCCATTGTCCCAATCTCATGGGTAGCTAGAGGAAAGTGGGAGTGTGCGCATGTGCGTTTCCCCCAAGGACGGCGAGAGCCATGTTCCAATGAAGCAGAAACATTCCGTCTTCCCTTTCCAGTTTCTTCTTTGCAGCACGCTGTCATTGCGTACTGATAAAAAGTTACACATGCTTCCATCAATGACGTTGAAGAGCTCTCCATTTTACAGTATCAGTTCGGTACACCAGTCCTCTGCTACACACCATGCACAGAAACGTTGTTGCGCAATCCCTGTAGCTCCACAGTCCCATTTCCATGGCCGCCATCCTGAAAATCTCCGAATGTGGCTTTCGTGCTGCATGGGGGAATAACTTGCAATAAGGGTAGGGGGAATTTGTTGTAAGGAGCGGCTCTGAAAATAGCCTTTTTTTAGATGCTTGTAGAGAAACACCCTTTTAACTTTTTTATTTGATTCTGTGTTTTCTTTTGCAGACATTATTATAGAAAACTCTTCACCGCATCTTGTAGACGGGCATACAAAACACCATTACCAATGGGTGACAAAGAAATGCCATTTGCTTGGAAACATTCCACATTTCCACAACTAATGAGGTCATTGTTGTAGAAGTACATCCCAGCAGCAGACAAAAAAAGTATACATGCTTCTATTGATGAGACACCTTCCTGTCTCTGGCTCGGAACTGAGACACCTTCCTGTCTCTGGCTCGGAACAACATCCAGGAGCATTTTCCCATACTCTTCGTGGTGTTATGGATGAGAAAAACACCTTGGCAGTGGGAAAAAATCCTCTTCACTAGATTTAGCAACCCCTTCAGTCGACTGAACAAACCTAAACAAGACACGTAACCCATAAACATGCCGCGTAGTGGATGACGATAACATCGGCTCTAGCAAAAGTGGCAGGTCTTTGCAAAGTGCATGCATGTCGGTGAAACTGCACTCGGTAGACACCGTTCCACAATGCGTCCACTCCTTCCAAACCAAAATTGCCATCAAACTTTCTTTCCAGGGCATACTTGTGCAGATCTTGTAGAAAGGCATCCCCTATAGGCAACACAATACATTTTGCCATGTCAGCCAGCCTCACTACACAGAATATAATGTACAACAGTCTGACCACCCCTTCCTGTGAACCACACCCACAGTACCTGATTGGATAATCCCGAAAGTCCCATGTCCATTGGCCAGCAAGGTAAGAAGCACTCAAAGTGCCACAAGAGCTGCACCCCAGTAAAGCATGAGCAGTCCTTCTTCCCTTTACACTACCTTTTGTCCACAAGGACCCCATTGGGCACAGGTAAATAGGCACACACTATTCCACCAATGCCGTCCAAGACGTTAGCATCTAACACTGTCAGTTCTGCACAACACTTCATCGGTACCATTAACAATTCAGCCTGCTAGTGTGCTGTCACTGAACAGCACATCCAGTAGAAAGTTCAGTAAAAGATTGCAAGATGTGTGCCTCCACATTCATCCACATGTGCACCCATCATCACAAAATGGAGGTACGGAAACATTTTCTGCACTATGTGTATGATTGTGTTATAAGTGTATAATGGTATCTCTGCTGCACTGAAATGTCGCCAATAGCTCCAAGTGCCTGCGAGGAATAATCACATGTGCATTTACTTTTCATAGGAAGTCCCTATAAGTCGTAATGAATGCAATGTTGGTAAAAAATTGTCGGGGGTCATCTGGAGATGTGTGAAGAACTACACAGTTGATTGTGCAATGTATTGCTCCAAAGAACATTCCATTGCAGGGTTGTTTCTAGTACAGGAACCTACTCATACAGAAACATAGGCAATGGCTGCAGCATACACCATAGAGATGTAATATTTCTAATTTTCCAATGTTGCATAGTAAAACGGTGAATGCATCTGTTTCACACTTTTGCGTACTGTGAACATATACTAAATATGTAATAATGCATCACTTAATGCATATTTGTACTACTACACACAACACATTAAGAGACCACAATGTATACAATTATGGGGCTTATACAGGGAGAGTAAAGTAAGTAACCAATGGGCAGTATCATGAGCCACTGTGTAGAACCAACATGATTATCTTTACGCTTAGAATTGATTGCTGTGTTTCAGGCCTGCTTCTTCCCCTATGCATGTGCATCATAAGATGTGATTGAATTCTAAGGAAAGTACTGTAAGAACATTTGAGGATGGCAACGTCTAAAAATGTAATACATTTTGAATTTTAAGTTTTTGACTGTCAGTGAATAAACTCACCTGGCCTAGATATGTCAGTGAACAAAAAAAGAAGGAGCTAGACATGTGATGTCATCAGTGATGTCATCAATCATATTTGTGATGTCATCTTTGATGTCATGGGTGTTCTTCTTAGCAGTGCACGGTGGTGGTGTGAGTTATGGTTGCTTAGATTACCATAACCGGCAAATTTCAGGGGTTTTTCAGTTTTACTTGTAACCATAATGTCCCTTTAACAATGTTTTTTCACTGAATCTGATAGGTTTTTAGCAGCGCATCTTAACCATAACTTCCCCTTAACTAATTTTCTTCATTGAATTTCATAGGTCTTTAATACTGCAACTTAACCATAACGTCCCTTTAACAAAGTTTGTTCAGTGAATTACATAGGTTTTTACCAGTGCATGCTATTTTCCTAAAACTTACTAATATCATACTTACCCAACATAGCAATATTTTTGTCCAATTTACAAAGTGTCACCTTAAAACTTTGCCATTTCAAACCTTCTAGAATAATTTGTAACACTTCTATACACTTTTTGCAACAATTTCAACTATTTTTGCATCTGGAGATGTCTACGAACATCTGACTTCATTGCGTACCTTCCAGACAGTGCCACTTGACCATACGAAGGTACGCGGCATGGTGACGTGTCGAAGAACCCGTCCGTACTTCACGATAAGATCCATACATCGCGGACAGTTTCGGAACTGCATTTTCTACTGAGCTAGGAACTTTCAACTTCAAAATTTCCGTTGCACAGCTCCAACACCTATTCCTACTCATCCATTAACAATCTAGTACACAGTACATACTTTTAGCAAAACTGCCATGTAGCTTAAAATGGAATCAGCTGATGCCATCCCTCCTCCCAAAGAGACGCCACCACTGCTGTAATCAAGGAGCATGAGAAACACTGCCCCCTACCTTAGAAATAACACACGTGCAACATTTTCCCCTGTCCACGTATCGTTCTAAGCTCTCCTGCCAAAAAAAATGAAAAATACATTCAAAAACAATAAAAATGTTTGTTTACGAATCACCTTTCACAGTTAAAAAACAGAACTAAAGAAAACGTATAGACTCCATCTATTTTACATTTCTCAGTAAAGTACATAGACTTAATAAGATTTTCCAACATTTCCATTTGCATTTTATGTTATGCTAATGGAAATATTGTGTCGTTTATCCCTCATTCCAGGGACTGGAATGGTGGATACCGGCCTGGCAGCCCAAGTTATAAGCCCAGGCGAAGCAAGGGTGGATAACGAGGTCTCCAGACCATTATCTCCCCATTCCAGTCCCTATAATGGGGGATGAAGGCCATTAGCACCCTAGGGTCCCAAAGCGGGAACCTAGGATGCTAAAAAAATGATTTCTCTTCCTACACCTGGATGCCACAGGAAGAAAACTCCTTTTCCAAGATGGTCACCATGGAAAGGGAAGACGGGGTTCCGTACAGGGACCCTCTTCACTTTCCATGGCAGTCTGCAGAAGGGGAAAAGAGAACTCTATGACCATATTACCACAAGCACATTTTTCTTCCCTTTCATGCCTATCACATTTTTGAATAACTTTACCTCAAAGCCAGTCTGAGGTAGAAATTACCACTTTAACCCCATGTGTTGTCCCTTGTGGTCATGGCCAGTAGCCAGATTGTCCCAATCATGACCTTATTCCATGACCGGGACAATCTGGCCACTGCCCATGGCCAAAGGCTACACCTCAGTCACCAAAGATATATCACTATTTTGTGTACCTACATTATGACACTTGTCAAAAAATAAAACACTGACACATTTGCAAAACCATGCTTTCAGGTCCTTGCCAATGCTCCTAACAGATCTTTGCTGGAAATCCACTCACGTTGAATTTTTTACAAAAGTGTCGAATATATGTTATGTTATTTTATGCACATACAATAGTCATGTAACCTAGACCCCACTTGACAAAATCCATTCCGACTTTATGAAAACATTTATATCTAAATCTATAATCTTTTTGCAAACCTTTGTGCAGATTTGTCAAATGGCACCTCATTTATAAGCCTTTACAATATTTTGGGACCACCCCTCTAATTGTGCCCCCTCTTGACAAAATCCCACCAAACTTTGCAAAAACCTTTATATTTAGATCTTTTATCAGCTTGCCAAATTTAGTGTAGATTCGTCAAATGGCACCACATTTATAAGCCTTTATGTTATTTTAGGACCCCGTTCTAATTTTGCACCCTCTTGGCAGAATCCCACCAATCTTTGCAAACTCATTCGGAGTCAAGTCGTGAATAAAATTGCACAATTCCATACAGTTTCATTAAGTGGCGCCAACGTTATAAGCCACCCAAGAATTGCTTTTCACCAGCCTTGTAATGCTGAGGTGTCTGCGAGCTTCTCAGGACTGTTTGCTAACATCAGAACCATTTGCCTACTTCCGCGGTGAAAAGCACCTGTTTTTATGCTTCTTGCAGCCATATTCCATCCCGCCCTTATAACCCCTCACCTCCCCTGAGATTATTTGATAAGTTTGACAAGTGAAATGTTGTCTTTTTTAATATGTTTTTACTGCGATGTCTGCGGACACCGGTCGCTGTCCGTGAATCCAAGATGGCGGGTGTTTCCAAAAATCTGACGCACTTCACGCTTTTCACCATCCAATCAGTGGGCGCATCCTATGTCCGTAGACACCACAGTGACTTCTAAACCAATCTGAGTCCTGTCCACGGAGCGGACATAGATATCACTAATTTGATGGGACATCATTTTTTGGTCATTTAAAAAAAAAAAAACGAATGGACGGATTTCCACCAAATTTACAAAAGCATGTTTTCGGCACCAAGCCGCCACTCCTGCCCCACATTTGCTGAAAATCCATTCAGCTTTTTGGGCTGTAGGCGTGAGCAATGTTTTTTCTCCATTCAGTCTATGGGGAAAAAATACATTTTCGGACACCCACTATAACTTTGCCCCCCCCCACCCCCCTTGACCAAACCTCACCAAACTTTGCAAAAAGAATCAGAGTGGGCCATATAGTTTTTTTTGCAAAGTTTGGTGAGGATGTGTCCAGTGGGAGCGAAGTTATAAGCCGCCCAAAAAGTGTTACCGCAGGCCATGTGATATATAACAAGAGGGCCATATATAGATAGATATAAAGATAGACAGACCCATACTAGAGCGATAGAGTGATACATACATAGATAGACAGACAGAGAGGCCCAGCGATAGATAGATAGATAGATAGATAGATAGATAGATAGATAGATAGATAGATAGATAGATAGATAGATAGATAGATAGATAGGCTGAGAGATAGATAGATAGATAGATAGATAGATAGATAGATAGATAGATAGATAGATAGATAGATAGATAGATAGATAGATAGATAGATAGATAGATAGACTGAGAGACAGATAGACTGAGAGACAGATAGACAGATAGATAGATAGATAGATAGATAGATAGATAGATAGATAGATAGATAGATAGATAGATAGATAGATAGATAGGCTGAGAGATAGATGGATAGATAGATAGATAGATAGATAGATAGATAGATAGATAGATAGATAGATAGATAGATAGATAGATAGATAGAGAGATAGACAGATAGATAGATAGATAGATAGATAGATAGATAGATAGATAGATAGATAGATAGATAGAGAGATAGACAGATAGATAGATAGATAGATAGATAGATAGATAGATAGATAGATAGATAGGCTGAGAGATAGATAGATAGATAGATAGATAGATAGATAGATAGATAGATAGATAGATAGATAGATAGATAGATAGATAGATAGATAGACTGAGAGATAGATGGATAGATAGATAGATAGATAGATAGATAGATAGATAGATAGATAGATAGATAGATAGATAGGCTGAGAGATAGATAGGCTGAGAGAAAGATGGATAGATAGAGAGATAGAGAGATAGATAGATAGATAGATAGATAGATAGACTGAGAGATAGATAGATAGATAGATAGATAGATAGATAGATAGATAGATAGATAGATAGATAGACTGAGAGACAGATAGATAGATAGATAGATAGATAGATAGATAGATAGATAGATAGATAGATAGATAGATAGATAGATAGATAGGCTGAGAGATAGATGGATAGATAGATAGATAGATAGATAGATAGATAGATAGATAGATAGATAGATAGATAGATAGATAGATAGGCTGAGAGATAGATGGATAGATAGATAGATAGATAGATAGATAGATAGATAGATAGATAGATAGATAGATAGATAGATAGATAGATAGATAGATAGGCTGAGAGATAGATGGATAGATAGATAGATAGATAGATAGATAGATAGATAGATAGATAGATAGGCAGATAGATAGATAGATAGATAGATAGATAGATAGATAGATAGATAGATAGATAGATAGATAGATAGGCTGAGAGATAGATAGATAGATAGATAGATAGATAGATAGATAGATAGATAGATAGATAGATAGATAGATAGATAGATAGATAGGCTGAGAGATAGATGGGTAGATAGATAGATAGATAGATAGATAGGCAGATAGATAGATAGATAGATAGATAGATAGATAGATAGATAGATAGATAGATAGATAGACTGAGCGATAGATAGATAGATAGATAGATAGATAGATAGATAGATAGATAGATAGATAGATAGATAGATAGATAGATAGATAGATAGATAGATAGACTGAGAGACTAGGACAGGGGCGGGAGGTAAGGGTAGAGACTAGGACAGGGCGCGCCTTTGAAAAGGATGAAAAGGCAGAGCTAATAAAGGGCGGCTAACAGTAATTGAAAGAAATGGGAAAGCGCTGGAACCCCGGGCTTAGCAAAGCTCTCGGTAATGGGAACCGTATGTCTTCGCCCCCCTCAGGATGTGACCCGGGGGCCTCTGCGGACCGAGGATGTGAGCAGGCGAGTCGCGGGGATGAAAGGACCTTTCCACTGCCTCCACGCCCGCCCCCGGACAGCTCCATCGAATGCAAACAGGTGTGGGCTAAACGAATGACAAATTACTGTGTGGCTGAGGGGGGCGGGGGGCAGCAGCAGGCGAGACGCGTCCATTGCAAGAAGCAAACTGGCAGCAGGGCGAGGGTCTGGAGCCAGGCCTGCGAGCGGACATGGCAGGGATGGCAGCGCCTTACCACTTGCCAAAAAACACCCACATTGAACGGCTCTATTGGATGTAGCGATGAAAACTCTAGGCACCAACTTTCCAAGCAGATGGGGACTCTGGGGAACTGGGCGACCTTTACTGACAGTGGAATGCATTTCTAAGAGAGGCTGCGAACATTGCAAAGCTGGTTTCCAGTGTATTACCTTATGTAAAGCACTCATCTGACACGTGTTAATAAAAAGTGTAAAAAGCACACCGCTAAAATAGCGCAGCGTTTTGCATAGATTAATTGAAACATGCACAAATTACATAATAAAGCAAATTGACATCCTGAGCAAAAATAGTATAATTGTAGCTTTAATTCCCCCATCATGATTAGAAGCCTAGAATTGCCAGCATGCAAATTAATTAGCCACCAACATGTTCTCTGGGTTACAACTGTGCTATCAAGGCTTAAAAATCCACAAGAAAAAATACATGCCATGATCCTCTGCTTGTAGTCATTGTTTCACACAGCACACAACTTTATGTGCCCCTCCTAGTTCAGGTCACTCATAGATTTGCACCTCTTAAACGATGCCCCCCAAAGGATATCCACCCCTAATTACCCATTCAGTGTGTATGTACCCTAATAAAGCAATCACACATGGATGTGCTTACACACAAAACCCTCCTTCCCAGCCACCAGCCGAGATGTTGTCCCACACATGGGACAAAAACCGCACTTATTACAACATTGGTGCGATGCAATAACTACTATTCCGCGGGAGCATAGGGGGTGAGCAGCGGCTAAACTCGGTCTCCCCTATCCTATCTCTACCTAATGCCTCCTCTCTACGGTTGTTGTATATTCCAACTGAAAATGCTCAGTCATTAAACCCCTTTTTAAAAAACATTGTTGGACCCAGAGGCCCTTTCTAATTATGGCCCTATCACACTGCTCCATTTTCGGTTTAAACAACTAGAAAGGGCTGTTGTCGCCTGCGCAGTGCGTTGCATTGAAACCGCCAACCTTCTGGACAGCTCACAGTTCGGTTTTAGACCTATGCGCATGTACCGAACTTCTAACAATGTCAGTCTTAGACTGTCGGAGACATAACTGTAAACCTAAGAAGATTGAGAACGGGGCCTTCTATACTGCGGCACCCAAACTCTGGAACTCTCTTCCACATGCTCTCAGACAGCAATCCTCTATCACCTCGTTCAAGAAGGCCCTCAAGACCTATCTTTCCTACTGGTCATTTACTCTCCCATCCTCCATCCTGGCCTTGGTCCTCATACTTCTGACGACTTGATTTTTTATGCCGCCTTTCATGTCAGTTTGTCATGTCTCGCGCCCTCATGCCTCAGGGTTCACGGCTGCGAGTTAGAAATTGAAGAAAGTAAAGTAAAATCTGGCGAAAATGAAACAGGCGCCTTAATTCTCTGGCACCTGTCAGCGGCATTCAAGACCATTGACCATCAAATTTAGTTGGAGAGACTGCGCAACCTGAGTAGTCAGCGTGCTTTGTTAAGCTGGATCAAATCGTTCTTAGAGGATCAGGTCCTGTAGACACATTTAGGACCCTATATCTCTCAGCCTCACCCTTTGAAATGTGGAGTGCCCTAAGGATCGGCTCTATCACCCCTCCTTTTCAATGTATATCTTCACTAATTAATGGCAGTCCTAGAACACGCTGATGTCACTTTTTTTTTTTAACTGTGCTGATGACACACAGCACATTTGGTCTGGACTGGTGGACATTAAAAAGAGTGATTGCAACACAGAGATTGCAGAGTTTTGTGAAAGGGTGCTCTGGGAAGATGGGCAGGCCTGTTCAGGCACGAGATTGGCACCCATGCCTCTCTTTAAGATGATTTCTTGGAAGAAAACCGGAAGGGGATCTTAAAAGTTATTAAGGTTGTAAAAAAGTGGTCAAGGTGCACAGGCCCTCTTCACCGTACCTTTGTTTATGTCTTTGCGGACTTGACAGTAGGTGAACCGAGTTTCTTGGTGCTTTAGCTGTGGTTTAGCTGTGCTTTAGCTGTGCTTTAGCTGTGGTTTAGCTGTGCTTTAGCTGTGGTTTAGCTGTGCTTTAGCTGTGGTTTAGCTGTGCTTTAGCTGTGGTTTGGCTGTGGTTTAGCTGTGCTTTAGCTGTGTTTTAGTTGTGGTTTAGCTGTGGTTTAGCTGTGCTTTAGCTGTGGTTTAGCTGTGCTTTAGCTGTGGTTTAGCTGTGCTTTAGCTGTGGTTTAGCCAATGTCAAGAGATTTTGAGTTGCCGCGATGCCGCTGATGATCAGCGTCAAGTTGGTTTGATGTGCAGGTTCCTAAAGAGTTGAGTCGGTATTCAAAACAGCAAGAGGATATCTTCCAATGGTTTGGGTAGCGGGCGAGTCAGGGGTGATACAATGGTTTCTGGTGGATCACGTCAGCATTCAGGTCGAGCCTACCATTGGGTTGCTCGAGAAAATGCGTAGAGATGGCAAAGAGGTTCAATCCAGCTCAAAGGTTTCTTGAGGCATGGGATCTGTATTGCAAGTTGCTTTTTGACTTCTGGGTTACTTGGAGTCCTGCTCCAAAGCAATGTGCACACTTCTGCTCTGCATTCCCACTCCAGTGAGCTTGGCTTGCACTTCCAGAGGATCCTTCA